>NW_025952995.1:0-256346 GCF_022264815.1 Rhodofomes roseus | reverse complement strand
GACCTGGAATCGCACAGACGTCTTTCCTGAGATCCCACGGATCGACTCTCCATCGCCAGCCTACCGTTCGCTGGACTTTTCGCATTTTGGATCGCTCGGCATGATGGTCAACAAGTTGGCTGATGTCCCTTATCTCACTTTCTTGTCTGTAACGGCCGTGAAGTTGCCACCGCTGGAAGAGCGACCGACGTTCAAACATTTGAGACAATTGGTCGTGAAGGAAGAGAGTCCGGGCAGCTCAGCGACCTTCCTTGCGTCCGCTGCTTTCCCCAAACTCAGATCACTCCGCTTGCACATGCCCGACGCGCGTATCCCCGACGCGCTGTGGCAAGCCACCGCCATCGCACTTCCGCACCTACGTAAACTGTACGTGCGGAGAGCCCGCTCCCGACACTCTCCCCAGCCCATGGACTGCTCCGTCGCCGACGCCCTCCGCCCCCTGCTCGCCCTCGTGGATCTGCGCAGGGTCGAGATCGACTTCGGCGCGTGGGCCCTGGACGCGTCGGACGACGACGTCCGCGAGATCACACGGAGCTGGCCGAAGCCAGGTGCTCAAGCTGTCGCACCACGCGTCGTCCGTGCGGCTCTCGCTGCATGCGCTCGCGTGCGTCGAACGCAATTGCCCCGACCTCACCGCGCCAGCCCTCTCCGGCATATTCATACATAATATACTGGTACGTGGCGTGCACACGCAATACATAGATCGCGCTAAGTGATCGCTGCGGTAATTATACGTCCGCGTTGTATGAGCCCAATGTATTCCATAATACAATGCGCGTCGAACCAGAATGTATCACCAAAATACATTACATCCCGCCGCGCCCGCGCCCACCGATGCCACCCGGACATGCGTCACTGCCAGGTCGACGCCCTCGTTGGGATCCCGCCCCGCACTGCTCGCCCACGTGGTCCGTCAATGCGAGCCTATTCTGGACAGGCCGCCAGTGCCAGTGCCCACGCTGGGCTACACCGCCTTGATACATCCTGCCGCGCCCGCGCCCACCTGCCACCCGGACATGCGTCGCTGCCAGGTCGACGCCCTCGTTGGGATCCCACCCCGCACTGCTTGCCCACGTGGCCCGTCAATACGAGCCTATTCTGGACAGGCCGCCAGTGCCCACGCTGGGCTCCCGCCCCGCCGCTCTCGCTCGCCGCCTACGTGAGCGTCCTGCCCCATGGTCGTCCTGCCTCGCGCTACTCAGGTACGTGGCCCTGCGTATGTATGTGTTCACACTCACGTCCTCGTCCGCCACCGTCGCCGGCCTGCACGCTCGTCAAAATCCCGCCCTGCTCGTGCACGTGGCGCCTTCGTGCCAGACAAAACCCGCTCCGCGCCAGGCCCTCACCCGCTGCCCTTACTAGCTTCACACCCTGCGCTGCCCGTGGACGTGGCTCCTCGACGCGTAAATGATACTCATGCCGCGGCCGCGCCCAGACCCACCTGCCGGTGCTCCCTGTGTGGTCTGGTACCCGCCGCCTGTCGGGGTCATGTCCTCGGCGCATGCCTAGTTTAGGGCATGCGCTTGCCTGCTCCCGCCTGCACACTCCTTAGGATCCCGCCTCGTTCCGCCCCTCGCTACTATTGGTGCGTGCGAATCCTCAACACCGTGCATACTAATGACTCTCCCGCACGCGCGGCGCCCCTCTTGTCGGGATCCCGCCCTCGTGTCACTCAACAATGGGATTGTGTGATGTACGTTACTCCTTCTATCCGGGCCACGTTACTAACCGACCTTCTCGTCTGAGGTTTTGACACGATACGCGAAGCCTTCACACGTTAAGTATATGATGAACACGAAACAGATATGGCAGACTTCAATACTTTGTCATCGCAGGGATCGTCTTGTGCGAGCCTCGAAGCTTGAGCTTCACTGTCGATCATGTTACATCGTATACCATGGTAATAGTCGCAATATATCTCGGGTTCGGTCGTAGGCGTCGTGCGGTGTATTCAGGTGTATTAGCGCAAGCGATGCATCACTGGTATAGACTTGGGTAATATCTCACCGTCACAGTATATTGCGGGTTCGGCCATGGGCGTCGTGCGATGTATCATCGCGAATGATGTATCATTGCCAGCGTGAACTTAGGCACTCTCACCATCGCAGTATATCGCGGGTTCGGTCGTGCGCGTCGTGCAATGTATTACCACGAATGATGTATCACTACCAGCGTAGACTTGGGCAATCTCTCACCGTCGCAGTATATCGCGGGTTCGGTCATGCGCGTCGCGCAATGTATGATCGCGAACGGGGGAGTGACTATTATGACAGGTATAAAGCAGCCCTTGCGCACTTGTCGGCTTCGTTGAATCTCACTGCTGGACCTACCGCGTCTGCTACACCAGCCACGACTTCCACTCCTCTGCACCACCCCTTGCCCCCTGAACCTACGAATCCAAGACTACAGGCTAAAGCAGCCCAGGCATTAGCTGGCTTGAATCCTGATGAGTCGTCGTGAATAGACATGCCATTGGTATGCATGTGGTCAACATGACTGAGATGCTGAAGGCTGAGCTCGCCACCCTACAGGCATTGAACCGAAGTCGACGAAATCCCCTCTTGCTGTCATGAAACCTGACTCTATGACAGAAATTGACTTCATTGCACAGAGAGTAATACACAGGTTCGACGGTATTGACACGGGAGGTCGAGCAGATCGTACAGTAAATTTGCTCGTCAAGATGTGGAACATTACGTATTCTGGAACGTTGAGAGACAGCGCGACGGATAGCTACACATTCGCCAAGATATACCTACGCCTTAGTACGTACCTTCTTCTTACGAGGTGCAGCCGTGCTTGCACCTGTATCGCCCACGGCCTTCCTTTTCTTCGGCCCCGCTGCATTGCCCTTCGTCGGCAGGTTCTCCTTGCTAACTGCCACATTATCCTTCTTGTGCACAGGGACAGGACCATCACCGTCACGGAAACGATCAGGGAGGCGGTGGGCACGTTGAGGACGCGCGCCAGGAGCGCCGGTCCCATCGTCGACGATAGCGGTGTCGACGGACGCAGGCGGCACAACGGGGGCATGGCTTTCACATATTTCTGGGGTTGCTGAGGTAGCCGAATGAGACGAGGCGCCGTTGACGGTAGATAGCGTAGTGTTCTGCAGTACCTGCTTCTCCAAGTCGCCAACAGACGACGCAGGGATGACGGCGGCGGTGACAGAGGCCGGCGGCACAGAGACGGCGGCAGGAGCGGGCGCAGGCGAGACAGCTGAGGCAGAAGGATTGAAGGACGCCGATGGCAGCGACGGTGTGGTGCACGCAGAGATAGGGAAGGAAGCAGGTGGCATGCGCGGGACGTTATTAAACCAGAGCGACTGCTGCTGGGCATGGAGGAGCATCGCGGCGGGGTCCAGCACGTTGCCCGGATGGTATGATGCAGGGATCATGGAAGGATTGTACAGGTTCCCAGCGAACGAGAGTGGGTTGAATCCACCTTGCATCGCTCCAGCCCTGCCTAGATTAGGCATGAGACCCATCCCGGCATAGTCGTACGTCGCGTCAGGCTGGACAGCGTCCGCAAGGGCCGCGGAAAAGGACTGAGGCCCACCGGGCGCAGCAAACGAGGCGGTATCAAAGTCGACGGGCAACGCCTCCATCGGGGGTCCAAAAGACGGTCCCATCTGGTTTGAGAAGTTAGGCGTACTGTGTAACAACGCATAATAATTGCTGTCGAACTGAGGCGGGAGTGGTGCGTCCAACGGGCCAGCAGCCGCATCCGACGGCCAAGAGAACGTCGGGGCGGACATGAAGTCGCCGGTAGCCGAAGGGCCAACCTCAAACGTAGAGGCAGTGTCGATGGGCGAAGGAGGCGTGGGCATAGACATGGGTAACGTTGGCGTCAGTGTCGACACTGGCGCAGCAGGCGAGGTGGTCGCTGTGCTCGTCGCGGATACGTCCACGGCTTCTGCCGTTCCGAGGTCTGTGGCGGGAGCGAATGAGGCTAGGTCTCCACTACGAGCTGGCAGAACGTGAAAGTAGTGAGTGTTAGAGCGTGCACGGTTGACTGACAGTGAACCGTGTTACGTACCAGACGCCTGCTGTCCGTCGCTGCCCTCGTCTTCGACGCGTGAAACCACTTCCCTATCGTCTTCAGTATTGCCCTCATCTTCGGCGTCCTCGTCCTCGTCTTCATCCCCGTCCTCGTCTTCATCCCCAGCCTCCTCTCCATCGTCGTCCTCGCTTTTGTCCTCGCCTTCAACCTCCTCTTCCTCAGCATCCTGCTCCACTTCTCCCTCGTCTTTCTCGGCGTGGTCGTCCTGGTCTTCCTTCAAGCTTGCATAGACCTCCGGAGCTGAGCAAAATGAGTACGGCACGGCCAGAGTGGAATTTGATGACGTACGCATAGCCAGCTTCACCCACTCCAGAAATGCCTTAGCCACAACGTTTACGGCCTCTGGATGTGCCCTGCTGAACGGGACGTTCCCCGCGGCCATTCCGGAGTTGTGCCTGGCAGGAATGCTGTTAGTGCACCTCCTCAGCTCCTCTTGTAGACCATACGTACGTGTAGAGCTCGACCTTGTTGCCTCCATCCGGGTTGATGCCGGCCGCGAGCGTGAAGTAGAACCAGCTGTCGCACGTCTTGCTGCGCAGGCTGTCGAAGAATTGCGTGAAGATGGCTCCCGTGTCGTCTACGACGCTATCGTGGCAGAATCGTGAGTCAGCATTGATTTGTCAGCAGCTTTTGGTCACTTACGCCTGCACGCGATGGACGTCAAATTTGTTGTCCTTGGGATCGGGCGATCCCAATGCGTTCCTGGCAGCCTTCAGTGCTGCCGCCTCCTCCTTGATCTTCTCCTGCACTTCAACGGGTTCCTGCGCGAAGAGCGTCTTCGCGGTCTCGACCGCATACTTCAAGCGTTCGTTCGCCTGGATCTCGCCGGAGTCGATGCGTGGCTGCACGAGGGGTTTGATCTTCTCGTCGTAGTACTTCTGGCTGTAGAGTTCGTGCGGGGCAAGAGAACGCTTCTTCGATGGCTTGAAAATGTTGAGGTCGACCTTTGGTTTGGCCCTGGCTCTGCGCGCCTTCTGTCCCGACCGATTCTGATACCAACTCTTCAGCTGCTGTCAACGCCGGGCCGCATCATAGTCAGCAAAGCCAATCACATGGAATCCCAGTGAGTGGTACGTACCTTCTTCCGATCTGTGATCGCTTTCCCTAACGCCTTGTTTTGCTCCTCAGATAGGGGTTGGTCGATGGACACATCAGGGAACCGTGCCTGCCGTTCGGGGAATTCGGCGAACCAAGCAGTAAAGAGCTTGGGCCAGAAGTAAGTGAGCTTGTGTTCGCGCTGGCGGTCCTGATGCTCGGAGATGAACGAGCTCAACAGAGCCGCCTGACGATCAGTGGCCCACAACCGAGGAGCCATGGGGGACGGATGTATGACGAAGGTGGGTACTCCAGACGGTCATACATTGCGCAGGCTCACGATATATCAGCTGGGCTGGAGAGCGAGTGCTCGCGTCGAGCGCCGAATGCTGATCATTACGGCCGCGCGAGGATCGCCGGCTGACAACTACTGCCCAAGTACGCTGGTTTCCCGATCCAGTCGCGGTTTTTGAATCCACTACACAGTCTTGACAGCTATCAAACGACACGCCACTGCGACATACGCTCAAATGGCAATGAGGACTGACTCCAGTGCGTGTCTCACTTCGCTGCCAGGCGGAAGAGACACACAGAAGGTGAGCCGTCACATGGGCTTGACAGCTTCGGACAGGAATGTAGCTACAGTCCAACCTTTTGGGCCATCGCACACGTCGTTGCAATGCGGGAACGGACAGAAGGAATGCTTGACTGCCAGGAACTCTCGGAGGCAATGCTCACTCAAGTACTCATATGGCAGGGGAACCGACAGGCGGTTGGTTCCCCGAGAAACGTGAGCCTTCTTTCCCCGTCGTGGTATCATGCCGTTGCCGCCTCTGACATGTTTAATTGCAGGCCTTTTCTGCTGTCACTCGTCCCATATGGATGGGCTTCGAGAAGCTCGCGAGAACAGGGAATCAATCCCGGTTTGTCTATATGCAGGCTTACCGGGAAGCACGAGGTGCGTACACGGTGCATACACAGACATAAGTGCCGGTGGAGCGTCCACAATGGGTTGACGCAGGGCAGCACGGCAGGTTGTCATAAGAGCCGCCTTTCACGGCACCGCTCTCGATGTGTCCAAGCATGAAGACCCACCAGAACCCAGAGTGCTCCCCCCCCAACACTTTCTCCCTCGAGCAGCTGGCCGCGGCACTGCGGTTGGTGACGGAGCTGGGAGCCGGTATGCGCTCGATATGTCATTGGTACCCGTGCTAACGATCATAACTTCATCAGTTGATTCCACGACTGTCCCTCCTGTGCCCCCCGCGTCCCCTGCGCCCGCCGCCGTCCCTGCGCCTGCCGCCGTCCCTGCACCTCCCGCCGCCCCTGCGCCTGCCGCTGCTTCTGCGCCTGCCGCCGCTTCTGCGCCCGCCGCCGCCCCTGCGCGCACTGCGGGCCCTGTACCCGCCGTCGCCGCTGCACCTACGCGCACTGCGGTCCCTGTACCCGCCGTCGCCGCCGCGCCTCCTGCCCTCGCGCATCGCAGGGTTCTTGTCGTGGTCCCCGATGATGACGAGGACGACGAGGACTACGAATACGATGTTGATGAACGAGGTGTCGGCACGGAGCCCGGCCCCTGCGGCCAGCCTCTTGCTGCCACTCCGGTTGTTACTCGGTCGGGCTGTAGAGAAGTTGCACCTCGCCTGCCGTTCCCAATGGCAGCGCCCCGTGCGGTGGTAGTGGACCACTTCAACCCCACTCCTTGCCGTTACTATGCGGTCACGCGTGGTCTGGCGGTAGGCGTGTTCAACAACTGGTAGGTGCTTTCGATGACGCTGCAATGCCCCTCTAACATATCTTGGTCAGGCCCGCGGTCGCTCCGCTGGTCATAGGTACGCCGAACTCAGTCTACCAGCGCTATGCGACGTTCGCCCTCGCAATGGCCGCTTTCCAGAGCGCCGCCGCCAGTGGCACCGTCGCTATCATCGCGCCGTAAGCGTCAAGTTCGCGTCGAGCTTTGAAGGAGGGAGGATATAATGGTGCTTGGTCGTCTTTTTGTGCTTTGTAATCATGTTCTTGCGCTTGGTCTCCGATAGCGTGCTCGTTGCCGATCTTGTCTGTACTATGTGTAGTGTATGATGCCTTGTACCGCACCGTGGCTCGCCCCTAAATCGTAGTGTTGTCTAGCAATGAATTAGTAATCCTCCCTGTTATATCAGTTGGCTGCAACGTTAGGTCTACACAGTCTGGCTCCATTGGGAAGCCTAAGTACCATACATTGTACACGGTACTTACATGGCGAGAATCATGCGCTGTCACGCGAAGCACATGTGTGAAGTCAGGCATTCTGCGCTAGCGCTGTCACACTACGGTTACACTTTCCTACCATGGGACGGAGGGCGAAGTATCACACAGCCGACGAAAAGAATGCGGCTAAGCGGGAGCGGCAGAAGAGATATATCCAGTCAGATGGGTGAGCCAATGCTTCCATGGACTCGGAATGCTGAATATTGTGCTCAATATGGCACAAGCGGCCGACTACGCAAGGGAGTTCAGAATCGGCGGGCCTACGCAGTTCGTTCTGGACATATTACGAGTCCATTCGGCACCCTATCCAACATACCTTCCGACCTCCTGCGGCTTGCCCGTAAGCCGTGCCAGCTATCTGTGCAACGAGACCTCGACGTGACAGAGGATCTTGGCCTTTGGACGACACCGTACGTCGTCGAGATTCCAGAGCATTATGACGATGCGGAATGGGGGAAAATGGATGATATATTCCAAGGTGTACCAGACGAACTACAAGACAAGGTCGCCTTCGAGCGATCGCTCCACGGACATCAACTGGCGTGCCTCAAAGAGGCAGGTGTGGCGCGCTTGCAGTGGTGGTCGGACTGCGAGAACAAGGAGGCTCTTGTGGCATACTGGACCGACGAGCTACAAGGGAGGTTGCGTGGATGGGAGGAGATGAGGTCGAAGGGGACACTGAAAGGAGAGATCAGGCAATTGGTGACGGCCGTCGGGCGCGAATGGGCTGCTAAGATCATTTGTACTCTGACGGTAGAGCTCGAGTTGATGGCTACAAACCAGTACGACACCAGGTACAAGGACGGACTCTTGCCATGGCAGTGTATGAATGTAGAGACACAGACATAGGAATTGAACACACCTTACTAGGCGACAATTTGACGACGGAGGCCAGCATCCATAGTGATCGAGTCGAGTGTACATCGTAAGGTCGAGCGCACCCAAGAACGCGACAACTGCTTGGCCTGCCATATTCCACACTGTCATTAAGGTGTCGTCGAGGGTGCATAATACCACCTTCTTCACGTATTTGATAACGTTGGGTGAGGAGCGCAAGATGAGTCGCGCATTGTTCTTGAGCAGATATCCAGTAATGGTTCGACGTACTAGTACTATTGGACTCAGTCCGGCATGCAACCTTGAAGGCTACAGTACTCAGCACGTTATCCCGCCACACAGGGATTGCTGTCTTTGTGAGTCTCAATCTAAAAGGACTGTAATGCATGAGATCAAGCCGCTGCAGACATTGTGTAGCCTCCAAAAACAATCAAATATCGTCTGGACGGCCGACTGTGTTATTCAGTATGGTCGATATATGGCTCGCCATTGGCTCGCCCTTACTCCGGAGACGGCCCGCATCTAATCTACAATCACACAGCCACCGCGACGTCGTCAGGCTTGCCGGGTTCCTTTCGACGATCTTACTGTTTCGCCTCAATCCACCACGCTCTCGACGCATTAGGCCGCCTGCCTTCCTTCCTCATGCGACACATCTCTCCACTCGGATGCGGCCTTCTACCTCAATTAAAGGACTCCATCTTCGCCCAAGCGGCCGGTTCGACGCGTGGCGAATGAGGTTCGCGTTGCGGAGTGTCTCCCCAACGATGTGCGGAAGATATGTGGTTTCCTCTGCGTTTACGATCAAACAGTCTAACACTTGTATCAGAGCTACAGTGCCCTTTCCGTATCTGTGCCGTGGATGTACAACACATCTCTGGACCGTCGGGGTTCCCCCCAATACTCAACTTGGCTGCCGGAAAAGATCACATAGTGGACATCCGCGTGCGTCCATATATTATTCAATCTATCGGACCTCGGGGTTAGCATTGTGGCAGGTCGACATCTGTCAACTCAACGTCCAACGAGTTCGGCTCGAACATCATCGAAGAGTAAGCACGGTCTAGGGGAGACAAAATTGGGGAGTTCCTTGCTAACCTCATCTTGAGTAGCACGGTGGTGCTGTGACTTGATTGATGCCTGCGAAAGGTAATGACCTTTCTGATCAATCGCGTATTTGGAAGTGGATGAGATCCACTCCCTACCTGGGATATTGTGAGCCCATTCATCGTTTCCATCCGTTTCACCCTTTTTTTGACTTTCTACCCAGTTTTCGCCACCAGGCTCTACCACGCATATCGCGAGAGCGCAACCTATCGCCCTTCATCCTTACAGACAGTGAGTATGTCTAAGCAAAGCTGATGTGAATACACTTAACCATTTAACAGACTCATGGGGAAACGTCGGCGCGGGCGAGACGGCCTTGACGTGCTTGTTTTCGATGAAGACAACGGCGCACAGCCAGCTGCAAGACGTCGACCGCCACCTGCCCTCTCACTTCCTCATCCAGATGAAGAGTTACACCGTCGGGTGGATTACTCCTCTTCGGCCGATCATCTGTCAGCAACCACGACATATATCTCAGTCACATCGTCTGCCGAAGGCAATGCCGCGGACGACCGACCTGCTCCTGATGTGTCCGCCCCTCCGGCGCCGGACCTCTATTCTGTGTTCGGTGACATGGACCTCAACGACGCGCCGGATGAGCCATTTGAGACAATGGAGATGGAGTTCTTCCACGACCTTGCAGATTACGTCGACGCACATAAGAAACGCAAACGAACGGCAGGCGTGAGTGTTACCTTAATGTCGTGGTGGTACGACATGTGAAACAATGACATTTACAGGACAATCCCCTTCGAGAATGGACACCTCACACCGACGACTGGCTCGCAGAACTGCTGCGGCTGGAAGGTCGATGCGGATACTCGGAGACCGACTGCGCAGGCTGTGGCTCCGAGCAATCGCCATTCCGCTGCCGGGATTGCTTTGACGTCCGCATGTGGTGCGAAACATGTGTGCTCGAACGACATCAAGACCTTCCCTTCCATCGACTAGAGGTGAGTGAGGGGCCTGGAGCCTCAATGCCCTACTAATGCGTTCCGCAGACATGGCAAGACAGCCTGTACTTCGTGAAGGTCGACCTAAAGAGTCTTGGCCTGCGGATCCAGCTCGGACATCCGTCAGGCGAGAGATGCACCAACCCCAAAAGGGCATTTGGGGACGACTTCGTAGTCCTCGATCTCTCGGGTATCCACCAAGTCGCACTCGACTTCTGCGGATGCACACAAGCCCTATCGCGCCCGACGCAGCTTCTGCGCGCAAGGCTCTTTCCGGCGACCCCGACAAATCCCAAAACCGCAGCCACGTTTACGCTCCTCCGGCACTTCCACCTTCTCTCCAATCAAGCAAACGTGTCCGGCTTCGAGTTCCACACCACGCTCGCGCGCCTGACCGACAATACAGGCCTAGATCCTCCACCAGTACGTCTCTATCTACTCCCAGACTAATCTTCGATCCATAAACACTTGCCGCATCAGGATCGCTACCCGTCCTTGATGCGAATGATGCGCATGTGGAGGAACCTACGGATGTTCAAGCGCGCCGGTCGTGGACACGATGCCGCCGGAGTCAAAGCCACAGCGCCTGGGGAGTGTGCCGTCATCTGTCCGGTATGTCCACATCCCGGCAAGAACCTTCCTGAGGACTGGAAGAGTGCGCCTCCAGAGCGGCAGTACGTATATCAATGTCTTCGTACCCCGTAATTAACGCACTGATGAACTTGCCTAAGGTGGCTCTACAGGCTCTTCATAGGAATTGATGCGAACTTCCGTCTCAAACGTCGTGCGGTCTCGTCTAATGATCGCGACCCGGGACTTAACCACGGCTACGCTTACTTCGTGGAGGAGACAGGCTACAAGGACCATCTCCGGAAATACAGTGACCTCGTACAGGAGACAACCAGCACCTGCAGCAACCACGACGCCGTGAGACTCGTGAACTCAAAGGGCCGTGAGACGACAGACGCCACCGGTATTGTCACCATTGAATGTACGCGCCACGATATGAAGAGACCCTGTGCTGTCGGCGACCTCCAGAAGGGGGAAAGGTCAGTGAATGCTTGTCCCATGACCGTACATTCGTCCATTGAACTTCGTACAGATATGTCAACACTGATTACATCTTTCAGTCAAGCCTTAAAGGGAGCGATCATGTCGTTCTTGTCGTCTCGTATGATATCGCTTGCCAATGGTCCGTGCACTTCTGGGAGCGCATGAATAAGTATGACCCGCAGTGGGATGCGGCTGGTCGCCGATTCATTTTTCTCATACCTAAATTCCATCTCCCTGCTCATCAAGCCAGCTGTCGTGAGGACTACTCGTTCAATTACACTAAGTATGTAGGTCGCACCGATGGTGAAGCCGTGGAACGCGGATGGTCCGCCGTGAACGGCTTCTCGGGAAGCACCAGGGATATGGGTCCAGGGGCTCGCCGAGACATGTTGGATGACGTATTCGCCGATTACAACTGGCGGAAGATCACTCGGCTACGTGGGTTTGTTCTACACACTGCTATGAACGCATCTGACCCACCTTGGCAGCCAATTCCATTCTCACAAAGGTGAAGAACATCGTCGAACTTCGCAGTAATCAAGTGCTTGCGTTTCAGGCGTACGACGAGAAGGTCGACCCCGCACTGAAGGCGGCGTGGACCACGCAAGTGGAGGCCTGGGAGGCGTCTGATGGCGCGAGCCCGAATCCATTTGCCGTAACGCGTCGGCGTAAGTTTGTTCTACGAACTGTGCATGTCATTAACCCTGACACGACGACCTTGTAGCCATAACCATGGCGGCTGTTCGCTTGAAGCTGGCAGAGCTAGAAGCTGATGAGCTCAAGGCACGAACACAACGTAGAGACCAGAATGCGGCACCACACGCGACGCTCGACGACCTCATCTCTCCGTATGCGTTGATATCGCAAGGCCTGGAACACGAGGAGGAGCAGTAAGTCCCCCTTTTCTTCACACACAGTAGCATAGTCACGAACTCACGGAATCGAAGGCGCAGGCTCAAGGAAAAGAAGGCCGACCTCGGCTCGCGCGCCACAGACTTGCAGAAGGGCAATGTAGTTGTTGCCCGGAACGCTTTGCATCGCACGATTGAGGCTTGGCAGGCCGTCCAGCATCTGTACATGCCAACTGTGGCTGCACATCGCTCTCGGGACGCCAGCAGGTCCACTGCCTCCTCGCTGGCAGAGGACCTGCCCCTTTATCTTCCCTCGAATGTCATCGAACTACTGATGCCTGTCGATCGGAAGCTGCAGGACATCGAGTGGGAGCTTCGAGTGGGGCTCGCACACGATGCTCTTGAAGACATCCGTCGTCTCATCTGCGTTAAACGGAAACTACTCGAAGTCAAGGGTCGCTTCATCAGCGGCCAGCATCACAACACACGTGCGCGCGGTGTGATTACCCGGTGCGACAAGAAGATTACCCAGGCGCGAGCGAAGTACCATGCTTGCTACGAAGCCCTCGTGAGGCTTGCACCTGCACTGGACAAAACGCACTGGAGGAGAGACACCGGCTTACAGAAGTTGGACGACAACGACGTGCGGCATATGTCCGAGCCGGACCCGACAAAGGAAGATGAACAGACCGAGGGTACGCGGACGATCTCGTGGATATGGACAACGAAGGGTGCGCGGAGTGGCGATGACGACGAAGATGAACAGGAGAGTAAGTGTGCAACCGTTGAGAGCACTGCTGCCGATCCTACTAACTGCTTTGCAGTGCTACGAATCGAATGGTGCCAGGCCCGTGCACGCGCGCATAGGTTTACAGAAGAAGGCCAGCTCCTCGAGGAGGAGATGCGACGTGTAGTACAGTTTTACGAGTGGCAAGCGAGCTGGTGGAGGGCGCGGATGGATTCTTGGGAAGGCCGGTCAGCAGAACACCGAGAAGGGCTGGTTGCATACGCTCGCCGACAGGCTGACTTACGAGTGTCGATGAAAGCGTTATGTCAAAAGGCGTGGGCCAGTGGGCCTTTTTGGCTAAGTCAAGGCGCGAGATTATGATACTATGTCGACTTCGTTTATCAATTCAATGTGTTGGAGAACTACTGCTAAGGAGCTTGTAATTTCGGACATTGAGCGTTTTGCCCGAACGTGCACCCTCACCTTCGCCTTTGCCCTCGCACTTGTGCTTCTCACCTTCGCACCCACGCTCGCCCACCCACCTTTGCACTCTCGTCCTGGCGTTTATAAATTCAATGGGTTGGAAAACCACTGCTGAGGAGCTAGTAATTTCGGACATTGAGCGTTTCACCCTCACGTGCACCCTCACCTTTGCCCTTGCCCTCGCACTTGTGCTTCTCGCCCCGCGCTCGCCCACCCAACTTTGCACTCTCGTCCTGGCACTCTTCCACTTGGTCTCGCCCTCACGCCCTCGCCTTCGCCTGCTCACCATTGCCCTCGCCCTCGCACCCAACTGACTGGTCGTGCACCCGCTCCCAGACAAACATCTTCCTCTGAGACTTATACCGTGGCGGTCATCAATGGCGGCCCTGGCGACCCCTGCTTCTCCATCGTCCTCGCCCTCCTCGGCATTCCGCACGTTCTGTGGAAGCCATGGCGAGATGAATCCGTGACACTTTACAGCTCTCCAACTTGACCGTCATGGAGCTTGGTCGTCTGGCTGGTCCTGTGGGATTGGACCGACCTTCTTATTATTAATGTTGTCGTCAAAGGCAGTCGGTATCGATCTCGGTGCCACATACTCGTAAGTAGCATCTGCCTTCCGACATCGCTTCGATCTTCGCTCACTACTATCCTACGCCGTCCTCGAAGGCAGTCGGTATCGATCTTGGTACCTTATACTCGTAAGTAGCATCCGCCTTCCGACATCGCTTCGATCTTCGCTCACTACTATCCTATACCGTCCTCGAAGGCAGTCGGTATCGATCTCGGTACCACATACGCGTAAGTAGCAAACGCCTTCCGACATCGCTCCGACGTTCGCTCACTGCTGACTTACAAGATTTGCTCGAGTCGTCTTACATCATGCCATGATCGGTCAGTTCTGGATCCCTGTATGTTGCCGACTCACTACCCGCGTGCAGGATCGGCAATGGTGCACCTGGGTCAACAGGATATCGGGGTCAACACTGATGGGTGCACGATGGAGTGATATGGTCTTCACGCGGAGAACTCACCATCTGGTACGCGGTCTCAACTTTGCATACTCGGCGTCTGCTGATTAGCTATCGGAGTGACCAAGTAACCGTGTGGTGAGCGACCGAGTGACTGCGCGAGTGCAGCATGACCTACACTTGGTGTGCCGAGAGGCGAGGGGACGAGAGGCGGGCAGACAAGAGGCGGCAGACGAGAAGCGAGCGAAAGAAGCGGGGAGTCAAGACGCTGCGAGGTAGGAAGGTGGTGAGAGGGTGAAGTAGAGAAGAGAGAAATGAAGGCGCAATGACTGACTCACGGTAGGTCACCACTCGACATGCGGGGCATTGGAGGGCGGAACCTCGAGAAGGGAGGCAGGTATCAGAGGCGGGTACAGAGGCTGCGAGGCTGCGTTGCAACAGGGCTGTAAGGTGGGAGGCTGGGAGGACTTACGAGGCAGAACTAGGAGTGGTAAGGCGAGATGCTGACGTGGGGAGCGGCAGAGAGCAGGGCGAGAGAGTGGTATCGCGGGTACTTATATATTTGCAGGCGGGATCACAATGCATACCGGCCCAGGGAGCATATATGGTGTATGGGACGGCAATGTACAAGGGAGCGCGGGGCAATGTACAAGGGAGCGCGGGGCGATGTACATCGGAGCGCGAGGCGATGTACAAGGGGCGCGGGGCGATGTACAAGGGCTCGTGGGGTGATGTACAAGGGAGCACGGGGCGATGTACAAGGGAGCGCGGGGCGATGTAATTGGAGCGCGAGGCGATGTACAAGGGCCCGTGGGGTGATGTACCAGGGGCGCGGGGCGATGTACAAGGGGCTCGCGGCGCGGTGTACAAGGGGTGCGGGGCGGGAGCGCGGGGCGATGTACAAGAGAGCGTGAGGCGATCTACAAGGGAGCGTGAGGCCATGTACAAGGGGCGCGGGGCGATGTACAAGGGGCTCGCGGCGCGGTGTACAAGGGGCGTGCGGCGGGAGCGCGGGGCAATCATGTACAAGGGAGCGTGAGGCCATGTACAAGGGGTGCGGGGCGATGTAAAGGGGCGCGGGGCGATGTACAAGGGGCTCGCGGCGTTGTGTACAAGGGGCGCGCGGCAGGAGCGCGGGGCGATGTCCAAGAGAGTGTGAGTCGATGTACAAGGCGCGCGGGGCGATGTAAAGGGGCGCGGGGCGGGGGCGCGGGGCGAGCATGTACAAGGGAGCGTGAGGCCATGTACAAGGAGGGCGGGGCAATGTACAAGGGGCGTGCTGCGGGGGCGCGGGGCGATGTACAAGGGAGCGCGGGGCGATGTACAAGGGGCTCGCGGCGCGGTGTACAAGGGGCGCGGGGCGATTAGGGGGCACGGGGCGATGTACAAGGGGTGCGGTGCGATGTATACTAGTAAGGGGCGCGGCGCAATGGGCAATGGTGTCCTGCGGTCGTACATGGCGGGCAGTCCATCACGTATCAAGGCGGTGTATCAAGGCGGCGCCGTATATTTCTGGCCGTACTTCATACATCGTGCAATGTAATAAGACCAGCTTGATGCACGGCGGTAGCTGTTCGTGAAAGGAGGGTAATGTATTGCAGGGCGCAGACGGCTAATGTATGAGGACACATGGCTAGTAAGCGGCATCTATGTATCGCATTTGCACTCTACTTAGCAGTATATTATGTATGGGTCTGCCAGCTACAGGTGCCTAGACCTCTGTGAGAATCTGACCTGCAAGCCCGATGTATTCCGTTTGGAAGCACTATCGTCATCTTTCGCGCCACACGTGCTAGTAGATCGCACCATGCTCTCCGAGCTGAACGTCCTACAAAGGGCATCGGTCATAACCCTTCACGACCTCACATTCGTGGAATTTGGCGATCAAGGCCAGCCGCTATCGCCCCCACTGCTCCCGAAGCCTACTACCTTGTGGCCCAGCGCAAAGACCCTACGTCTAAGAAACATGGATCCTATGCCTGTCGTGGCGCTTTGTCCGAATCTAGCGTCTCTACACCTTGCGGCCGTGATGCTGTACCACGATGGTGGAGACTTCTATCCTGGTGATGTACACAACCCATACAGCATCACCGACATCCTGGAACCCCAAGTCGCAACGCGCCTGCGTGTCTTCGACGTCTTCGTCGACAACGAGGAGTCCCGACTGACCAAGACGATCGTCACGACCGTCCGCGCGACATATCCGCGCGTGCTCTCAACTCAATTCCACTATTGCGACATGGGTCTCTAGGGGGAGCTCGTGAGCCTCGCGAAGCGTCCCGATTCAAGGCTCCGCTATCTCGACGTGCTGTTGCACGACAACACCACTCTCGCGCGAAAATGGCTGGTACGTCTGGTTCTGCACATAGCTCCGCTCTCGTTCTGCTACCCACCTCATTCGTATTCTGTTTCTGCCACAGGACGAGTGCCTCCCGCAGTTCTCCGACTGTGGCATCCTCTGCGTACGCATCAGGCTCGTCGAGAGCATCGGCAACACCATAACCGAGCAAGAGTGGCAATCTCTCGAGGCCGATTCGGACGACTGGGACGCAGAGGGCGATTGGGAAGAGCTGCGGAACGCCGCTCCCGGGCTCATCTTGCAGGCAATTCCGTCCCTCTGCTATGTTTCCGTGTCGCCCGGTTACATGATGGAGGACCGGAACGAACCGGCCTTCGTGGGGCGCACGCAGTGGTGGCGCGTTCCGGACGACAATTCGGAAACAGGCTCTGAGGATAGACAAGCTGCGACCAGCCTGGTGAAACTCGACGCGGAAGAGGGCTGGGGAATTCACGAATACATGCGCAGCGAGGCGTTTCGAGAAAGGAACATGTACTTGATGCTCTCGTCGCCGACCGTCCACGATGGCGTCATGAACGTGCGAGTTAGGGTAAGTGTAGCGAAAATGTACACATAGCTTTCGTGGGACTTGTGAACGACATTGCCAAATCTTGGTCATGCCCAATGATAGAATGGTGTGGCCCAGGTTACTGTGCTTTGTCAGCCCTCTGGGAGTGGTAAATGGGTAAAAATAAGCTGGATTGAGGATTTGATCATTGAGATTTCTATCTTCCCTCTATGTTTGATGCTGAAGAACCATACTACATTTCTCTGTATACAATTGTGACAACAGTCTCACAATACTGGAGTTATGTTGTCCATACATGATGCAAATCCTGTAACAGTGCTGCCACCGACTTTCTTTCCCCTGACAACCATGGGACCATAATCCCCAGACTCATTCATCCCTTGCCTTCCGGTTACGGGATTGGGGTCTTGAGTGACTCCCAGATCTATGCTGCACAGCGGAAGGCAATGTGCTAGTAGTATAAATTAGCAAAGGCAGACTATTTCAACAGTGATCTCAAACTCACGGTACAACAACCCCATATTCAGTGATTGCGCGCTGAATGGCTTCTGTTGCTTCCCAGTGGTCTGTCTTTGGTGTAGGCAGTTTCAATGCCTTCTGATCAATCAGGCCATAGGCCATAGCAAACCAAGAGAACACAGCAAGTGCAGGGGCCTCATCACGTTTGTAATCCCGTGACATGAACAGCGTATTCTTGTTCTTCCCTTGGCCTCGTACAAAGAAAAAGGTTCTCCATCCTGTGGAGAGTATAGCCAGATTGCATTCATTATCAACCATCTGTGTCCAGACCTTGAAATTGTACATGAGTACTTTTGTGTCCATCATGCAAGTGTCAATGAATTACCTGGCATAGAATTCTTGTCTGAACATCTGATCTGTAGTTGTCACCCTCCAGTAAGGCCTCCTGAGCACTCTCAGGTGGCCAAAGGAATTTGACCGCCCATCCCTTTGCAGCTATTCTTGGTTCCCACACAAGCTGTCGCAGGATATGACTTGAGCTTGCTTCATCCACACCAGAAGTAAGAGTGTCAGAAAATGCAGACGGGGTCTTGAACTCCACAGTCAGGCCAACTATGAATTTCCCCTTGCGATCTTGTCCAATGAGAAAGACACCATCTGGTATCACACTTGAAGGTTTTGCTGCACAAAAGCACGGAAACTGGACATCCATAATGGAATGTGCATGTTGTGGTTCCAGCTCTGGCATGACATATTGTGTCTTGCCTTTGAAGGCATCCGGGCCATGTAGCTCCTTGATTTTTTTGATGGCCAGAATACCAGCTAGTGCTGGATGAAACAAGAGTCCAGTTGCCCAACGATCTGTGTCCACTTCTGCACTGATCATCCCTGGTGCATATGGAGATGTATACCAAGGATGTGCTGGGATAGTTTGCAATTGAGACTGCTCCAAAGATAGCACATCTATCTTTTGCAGATACTGTGCTGCATGTGGGATCACATTGTCAACCAGTTCATAATAGGGCACAATCTGTTTCAGGACATTGATTGTGTTCACAAGTGCCTTCTCTGTCTTGCTGAGTTCCTTTGTGTGTGGCTGTGTGGTGTTGTGCAGCAAGGGGGGATTCATTGGCAAATCAATCTTGTAGACCCCAAGCAAAGTGTTGATACCCGTTGAATTGTCCCACTTCCTGAGTGGTAGTCTTGCTTCATCTCGTTCTGAGGTTGTTGCTTTAAATGGTAAATCAACACCATCATTATGGGATCCAGGGCGTGTAGGCTGTACACCTCCAAGTTGCATCTTGCGGAAGCGCTCTAAATACTAGTGAATCAGCAACTCATGCTACCAATTGATATCAAGCTGTTGCTAATCACCAGTCATGTCTCTGGCAGACCGACTCTGCCGAGGGGTAGGCTCATCATCATTAGAGTCGCTAGAAGCCCCAGTATTGCTAGCATCGCGGCGATTGCCATGCCGCCGCAGCGGCGTCACTGGGCCGTCGGTACTTGAAGGCTGATGCATAGTAATCTGAGATTCGTGTGTTTTGGTACTGAGTTCTTGTATGCCCCGCCGACGTGAACTGATCACTGCTGGCGAATGTGAGGTATGTTGGGTTTGGTGCTAGATGTTCCCGGGTACCATGAGTCTTATATACATATCCTGCCTGGCGAGCGATTATTGTTGTACCACTACATCTCGTCGCGGTGAGTTGTGGTTGACTATTGCTGACAAGTTGTTGATGTTACGTCTTCGATTGTTGTACTATCTTTTGATCAAATCCATCAGTAGTACTGTAGTACTGTTATTGTGCTTGTCGCACAAAATTAATACGGTTCAACGCAGTTAATTCCCTGACATGTCAATTCCGGACACGCCCGACGGCAGCAATCGCAGACTTCGCAAATGTACCACCATGACCGTTGGCACTGGGGAGCGATTCATGAGCATGTTTGTTATTGACTAGTACGCGTTTGCACTAGTAGTTCACGGTTGCATGGTTGCATTTCAATGTACTATTGTTCACGTCCCTGAGCCCATGAGCGAGAACAACACAAACCTCGCGCTTATTGTTTTATTGTTCCTCACTCATTTTGTCCCTCAGTCAAGCGTCCGAGTCGCTAATATCGCTCCATGGGTTGATGTGGTGCCTATTGTCAACTTGAATCGCGACGTTCCGAGTCCTATTGTCTGATTGTTTCTCATTCGTTTCATCGCGACTCGTGTCGCTGATTCGTGTCCAACCCGAGGTTGAAGGCAAGATTGATGTGAAGCTTGTTGCCAATCGCGATACCCGGGAAACTAATTGTCTTTTAGTAAAGTTGCTGCTCATTCGTTTCATGATTCATCGCAAGCATCACTCGGAACGCGAGTTGAATGTAATGTTCATTGTAGATCATGATTATGATGTTCCGATGGCACCCGGATGAGCCGCGTTGTTTCGGAGACTGTCATCGTTACAGTTCTAATGCTGTTCACATGTCGGTTGTTCTGAGTAACTGGTTCTGCATTTTCACAAGCATAGCCAGTGCCAAGATAATCCGAGTCATCGTTCTGTTGCATACTCATCACTGTCTCCGAGTCGCCAGTAGGGCTATCCAATTGTCTATCCGTATGGCGTACGGTCTATAGCAAAAATAAGTACACCCACATAATAGTACACCCATACATATCATTGTTTGCGCGCGCCACCCACATCAGTATTCGCGCCACCCACATAACTAATCGCGCGCGCCGCCTCCCACATAACTCTTTGCGCGCGCGGCCACCCACATAATTTTTCGCGCGCGCGGCCACCCACATAATTCTTCGTGCGGCCTCACCCATCGTGCTTGTAGCTCGCTCTCGCCTCGCGCATCCAAGACAATAGTAGGTAAGTGATACATTGATGACTATACTACGCTGACTATAGTAGTACTACAGTCGGCATAGGCTCGACGCGCCACAGTCGCGCCGTTGCGCTGTCCCCGCGTCGCGTCGCGTCGTGTCCCGTCGCGTCCCCGGGCCCCGTCGCGTGCGTCCCGTCGGTCCGTCACTCGCGTCCGTCACCGTGCTCGACGTGCCACCGTCGCGCCGTCGCGCTGTCCCCGTGTCGCGGCCGCCGTCGCGCCCCTACTGCGCCCGCCCTTGGTCCGCCCGCGCTCGACGCGCCACCGCCGACGTGCCTCCACTCCCGCACACCGCCGCGTCCGTCACTACCCTCGCCACCATCCCCGCCTCGCGCCGCCTCGCTGCCACTGTGTCGGGCCCCGCCCCGCCGCGCTGTCGCTGCCACTTGCCGCCACTGTCCCCGCGTCGCGCTGTCGCCGCCACCTGCTGCCACTGTCCCCACCCGTCGTGCTTGTAGCCGCTTTCGCTTCGTCATCATTGCTAGTCGCAGCAGGTAAGTGACATATTGATTACTATACAACACTAACTACGTACTACGATCGGCACAGGTGTCACGCTCGAGGCTGCTGGTCACACCGGGGAACACCGAGTGTTGCGTTCGACGGCATGTTCAGCGCGCTCAACACCGAGGCTGCCGATCTTCCCTAGGCCCGCATCGGGAATGGGTGTGTGCCAGCACCCGGCGCGCTGCCTTTGTCGACCTGTGTTCCTAGTCATGCGGAGGTACACACCCTCCACCGCTTCCATTCTCGCGTTGTACTCATTCCACGCCGCCCAGAGGTCTGTGCCGTGCGGTACGTCAGTCTGCTCTCACACCTCTGACTCTCTTGCACCCCGCTAGGCACTACCATCGAGGCGTCTGTCCGCACCTCCATCCACCTTACCGTCCTCAAGCACGCCGCTCGCATCACCGTCGTCAAGGCGCCCCATTTCTCCTCTCCCGCTACCCTCATGGAGGTGCACGACTGTACCACCGGTGTCGATCTGCGTGAGTCGCGTTCGCGTCCCTGCGCCATGCGCACATTGTGTCTGTGGGCTCTTGTTGCGGTCGGATGTTCCTCTGATGCCTGGCCGCCCCTGCTGCCCTCTCTCCAGCGAGTGCAGCCTGGCAGCCGCGCCTCGTTGTCATCGCATGTGTCTCGTTGCAGCACGAATGATCTGAGGTGGGCCTGCACCGGGCGAGACACACTCCTTGCGCGGCCGACATGCCCAATTACGTCGTATGTGCCGCATGCGCCTCCGATTCCGGCGAGGACAAGTATTGACTCAACCACTTGACCTAGATCGGGATGATGATGCCCAAGAGCATCTTCACAAAGCCAGGCTCATCCTTGCGCTCTCGCCCTCGAGGCTTGCACGCTCTTCTCTTCCTGTCCCTCGCCCTTATTCTTGCGCTTTCCATCACCCTCTCACTTTCCCTCGTGCTCTCATACTTGTCGTCGCCCTCGCGCTCTCACAGTCTAACCCTTGCTCTCATGTGCTTATCCTCATACTCATCCTCGTGTGCGTAGCGAGGAAAACCTAAATACCTATGTCGTTTGCAGTCTTTGTCTCCTTGTTGCCGCACAACTATTGTGTGGTTCTGGACGAAATCCGCTGCTCATTGCACTCTCTGGACATGTAATGCAGCTTGCCTCTACTCTAGGGCATAAGCAGATGAGTACCTCGTCACTGCGCTCGTCACTGTGCCATGGACGAGCACTGGGACACGAGGGAGCCGTGCACGAAGACTCCCACAACGACTCTACTTGAGTCGGATTGAATAAGACATAAGTATTGATATCAACTTGTCGGCACTGCAAGGACTCACCGAAAGGCAGAGCCAAGCCTACTAGGCGTAAAAGGCATAATCACGCCTGAACTGATCTGCGACAGACTGGATGATGACATCCTCCTTCGACCAATCAGTCGAGTCGTGCTTCATCGCAAACGTCACCTGAAAGTGACAAGAGTAACAGAGTCCTGAGCGGCGGCCCATGTCATCACAAATGAAGCTCAGGAGCTCGTGATCAGACATCGCAGCGTCTGGGTGAAGCAGCTTGGATGCGAGTGCTTGATACCACGTCGCTGTCCATCTGGAGCCACATTGGGTCGGCGAATTGCAACTTGCACCTTGGATGTGCCGAGGAGGGCTCCAGGCAAGAGCTTTCCGGTGACGATCGATGCGGAGCCATAGTACGAAGATTCGCATGGCGTCAGTAGGAGCCTTGAAGTATGCGAAATGCTCCGAGTCCCATTCGCGAGGCCCCAGGCCGAGAACCAGTTTGAGGGCAGGGACAAGCCAGGGCTCAACTCCATAGGCGAGACAGCATGCAATTTTGGCGATTGGTCCCCATTCGGGATCGCCAGAAAGCGGGACAGCTTCCAGCTTCTCGATTGCAAAGAACCTTGCTCGGGTCATGTCCCACATTGTTGCGAGCTGGAGTATACCGACGAGTTGTCGTGTGGAGGGAGAAAATGGCTGTTGGGACTCTCCATCTGGCCTAAGTCAACGTGTTAGATGATCATGGCAACTTCAAGCAGCATTGAAACGAAGGCATACAGAACTGCACCACCCAGATAATCAATCAGAGCCTCGAATGCAATCACGTCAATACCCCAGAGGTAGAGCGGAGATGCCTCTGAAGTGCCCTCGGTCCGATGAGAAACACCAGCTGGCAATTCGAACATCCCACTGAAGACAGTAGAGTGGTTGGCGAAAGTGCCTGTGTACAGCCTGTACAGCGTCTTCCCGACCTAGACAATGTTGCATGTCAGTAGTATACAAGGGCCCAGAAGTCATATGCACTCACACCGATGAACAGATTGCCGTCGGGAACCCAGAAGCGGGATGAGCGAGTCATGGTCATGGTCATCTCTGTGCGCAATTTGATTGTGACCTTGCATGAATGCATTCAGAGTATGAGCATCTAGACTAACTGTACAGATGCAGCACTCACAGCTTCTGTGTTTCCCTCGCCGACAGTAGCGATCATGGCCAAGTCGCTACTCGTGCTCCTCGAGTTCGAGCCTTGTACCTGTGTCATGTGGACCAAGGTTCCCGCAGACAAAGCAGGCGAAGACATGAACGGCTGGTGTGATGCCATGAGAAGCTGCAAGACTGGTCCTGAGCGCAAAGCAGTGACGAGAGACAGGACACGAAGAGCTGCATAGCGAGCAGCCATCGCCTGTGGCACTATCGGCCATCGCCGAGGTGTTGCTTACAGCGTCGGCCTGCACATTGATGACAAACAGATGTCCTCACAGAGCTTCGCTCAACCATGCCACATTAAAAACTTGTTTGATTATGATAAGTAGAGTATTACGAGGTACGAAACGATGATCTGAACGAGACAAGGGTATTCCAAGTCAACGAGTACGAGTAGAGTGTCTGCAATCAGTGGAGTGCTCTAGGAGTGAAAGGATGAACGAAGGATGGCCTACAAATGCCAATGTACTTCAATACTACAAGAGAACGACAGAGCGAAGTGCGAAGAACGTCAATCTACTCGCCGAACAACAGAAGTCTGATTAAAATGGATATATGTAAAAGCCATGCTGAGATGCTTCATTCCTTGCAGAGTAGGGTGCAGACGATCCTCTAGCGGTCGGATAGTGGGCTTCAGTCAGTTTTGCACTCGATCTGGCTGATTGAAATACCTCATACCTTGCCGATGAGCCTAAGCCCAAGGGTCGCCAGCAATCACATCCCGAGTGATGAGTACTTGTGGCTGAGTCGCTGTTGCAGAGCGAGTGATCCGAGTTGCTTGCACAGGTGATGGACTTTGCTGTGTGAATGGGGGCTCGCCCAAGGTATTACCTGGATCCTCGTCGGACGAGCTGATCTCGATCGGGCCCTGCAATGTCCCAGTCGCAGCTGAGCTAGTTGAGCCCGAAGCGACTCCAGAGCCAGCTGCCAATTAAAAATCAACATTGCGACATCCGAAAGTGGACAGCAATTTCCTTACCAGCCGACGTCGATGCCCTTGGCTCTTTCAGGGTGAAGCTCGAGAAACTGCTCTCCATGTTATCGACAGCTCTCTTGAGCTTACCTGCAAGTGGATAAGTCAGTATATGGGCATCGTCGCCACACAAGACTCAGTCCAAGACACCTACGACTACTCTTTAGCTGAGACAATGGTTCGTCGTCACCCCACTCGCTAGCTGATTCTGTTGCAGTATCTGGAAAAGGCACGAGGTTGGAACAAACCCCAGCGAGCAGTTAACATTGGAGGAAACTCACTGTCGTCGTCACCCAACTCTGACCCAGCATCGCTACCCAACTCTGACCCAGCATCGCTACCTTCACTCTCAGGCTCACTGGTCGCACTGGCCTTGGCTTCCTCCTCGTCGCCATCTTCCACCACAGGGACATTGGGAGCAACATCCTGAGGGCGACACCACGACTTCCAGACCTTGGTCGGTACTGGCCGAGGTGTCACTGAACATTACATAGTGAGCACAGTGAGCGACTCGGACGATCAGACCATAGGGGCGACGTACCAAAGCACCAGGTTCGCTCAATCCAACTGCCATTGCGATTGTGAACAGCAGTGCAGAGGTCAACAAAGCTGAGGGGCTTCATGTCGTCAAGGAACACGACTGCCAGCCTCCGACCAGTCTTCTCAACCAGTTTCCAGTGGTGTGTCGTCTCCTCATAGGTCCCCTCTGCTTTCAGCCAGTCGTAGTAAGCAGGGAACAAAGACTTAAGGAGGTCGTCCACATCAAACCAGTCGGTGTTGGGCTTGATGAAGAGTTCGCCACCATCTGGAGCACCTGATTTAGCAAGTCCACATCGTTTGAACATCTTCATGTCGCTCGCAGAGAGCTTGTTGATGCGAATCTCGCCCTCGTTCTGCAGCAGATCAGAGATGAGAACCCATCGGTGACGACAACAAAGCGATGAAAGACACACATTTAACCCATGTGGCAGCAACAAGACTCGGCCAATGGGGTAGGGCTTTGCAACTGACTTTGCTGATGACGAAGACAAAGCCTAATGGCCGATTAGTGAGGCAATGTTGAAGAGGATCTGTAGCATACCTTTTGACCAGCAGTCGCAGATCCTGAAGCTGGCAGCTGAGCCTGTTACGACATGAGAAGCTGAAGACACAATAGCAGGCAGCTCACATACCTTTGCCTTGGACGAGCCAGAGCTCTTGGCGACACCCTTCCCTTTCTGTTTGAGACCAGCATTCGTCTCAAGTCGAGCAGTCTTGAACGATGCCTTTGGGCCCTTCGGAGCAGGTGCCTTTGCCGAGTATCGCTGCCGCTTGGGGTGGTGAGCGATCAACTCGTCGACAAGACTCTCTGTGTTGATAGGGGAGGTAGCCCTCCTCTTGTGCCGCTTAGACGAGGAGCTTGCCATGTGAGCGAAGAGCCTGATTGAAGACGACAGTACAGGGGAAGGGTGCAGAAGCATGAGGGATGGCGACAGCTTTGAATTTATACTCACCTGAGCGAAACCACGACTCGGGTGATACCCTCTTCACATCGGCAAATATTGCCTCAAGGTGATCGGCAACATGTAACATCCCAGCCAAGCTGAGCTGGCTCCAGAGACTGCACTGCATTGCCAAACACGAGGTGGCCGACCGAAGGTAGGGCTGAGAGGATTGAGATTCTGTTGGTGTCGGCCTACTACCCCGAGATAGATTCGTGTAAGTATAGTAATCATACATCGTCAGTGTTCATGCTATGATCAGAACCAGACGAGCTCGATGAGTCGCTCTCCAATGAGCTTGATGAGCCACTCTCCGATGAGCTGCTCCCCTTGCTGAGGATTTGGGTTAGAACCCAAACAGCCCTACACCATGCCTCGGCTCGGGGCAACCACAGCTCGTGAGGCAGCTCAACCCGAAGAGGTGGCTTTCTCTTCCCAACAACAAGATTCTCGTGCGTTGGATACCCATCCTGTTCCCACTCCTCTTCGCGAATGTTCATGTGCCGAGGAACAAAGCCAGTGTCAGTGACGCTGTCCAAGGTTACCCAGAAGGCATCTTCGTCCTCCTGTGATTCAAAGGGATTCTTGTGGCGAGCAACCTTGATAGCAGCATGTCGGATGTTCGATGCCTGGTTGGCGATGATCTGGGCGACTAGGTTATCGCCACCAGGTTCAGCTAGGGAAGTACCACCTTCACTAGGAATGCTGCTGCTATCGTCTTCGTCTTCAGGACCAGTTGAGCCCTCCTCTCTACCATCTGAGTCGGCCACTGACTCCTCGCTGCCAGATTCATCGGCCCATGCTCCACCTACATCTACTTCCTTGTCGCTGGCCTCTGCATCGCTATCGAGGTCACCCTCCAGTGGCTCGTCTTCATCGTCTGTATCGTTCGAATGACCTGCACCAGTCTGGCCTCGCCTGCGACCCCTCGGGGCCCCCTCTACACCGAGATACTCGGTGAGGATATCAGGGTCAATGTCGGCATATTCGTCCTCGTACATCCCAACAGTGACTTTGGCCAAGTGCCGAATATCCTGCGAAGTACTGTCAGATGCTTGTCCCTGTGCAAATCATGAGCATACCGATGGGGTTTGGTTTCGATGCTTCCCTGACAACTTATGCAGGTTCCAGTTCTGGACCCAGTTATCGGCATCGGTGTCGATGTCACTGAGGAAAAGCTCATGCAAGAGCCACAGATGTGCAGGATTGCCTGCATCGAGACCATGCATGCCTTCAAGACGAGTGAAGAAGACTCGCCATCGCCGGACAAAGCCTTCGCCAACGTCGACCCAGATTCGCTCGATCTTCTGGTTTCGGGTTGAGCTGTGTGCGAGCTCAACAGTAGTCATGTGGGGCGCACAGGTAGTACTTACGATCCAAACATGAAGGATGCTCGGTTTGGGCCCCTCCTCATGATCATGTATGACGACACCAAAATATTCTCGCCACCACGATCGCCGCGAACCCGAAGTGGCAAGCCATGGATTTGGACAGCTTCATCGAAGCGAATCAGGACAGTCTCTGGTCGGTTGTTGTTTGCTGCTCGCATCATGACGACCTGCATGTTGAGTCGGAATCAGCAATGGGCTGCAATGATGATACAGGAAAAGGCGAACCTCATCATCGCAACCGTCAATACCACCATGGAAGACAATACCCCATCGTATGAGCTTGTGATGCCCGTCGATATGCCAGAGGTGGTTTGGGCGAGGAACCGAGTAAACTCGGCGAGCGACAGCTTTCTTGTGCCGAAGGGCAGCACCTATCGCATCGACGCGGTGTAGTGAGTCGATGATTCGCTGCCTCTGAATTCGGAGCCATTGCGTGCGGAAATATGAATGGACGTGCCGGATGCCAGCATTCGGTCGCTCGACCTTGAAGGCGTGCACAAGTTGGTCTACCTGCTCGTCACTGAGAGGAGCATACGAGATGCTGATATCGTACTTTCGCATGTAGCGAGAGACGGTAGTCCAGTGAACACCAAGGGCATTTGCAGCCTGCTGGATGGTGATGCTCCGATATGGTGCAAACGTTTCTTCAAGCCACGCCTTCGAGATCACCTTCTTTGGGCGACCACGACGACCCGTCCGGGTAATAGTCACAGGGTTGGCGACAACAACATTGTGTCGCTCCCTGGCCAATCCATCAATGAAACCTGAATTGGCCAGACAAGGAGCCTGAGAGCTCACCGCTCCGTGTCAGCGTCGATGGCTGTCTGAACAGCCGATCGCATCCTCCCAATCTCAGCACATGCAGCCTCAATCCACTCCCATCCTCCTCTGCGCCGAAGCTCTGGTGCCATTGCCTTGACCAGCGGTACGACTTGTCGGTCTAGGGTATCCATGCAAACACCCAGTCGCACCCGATCAGCTTCATCCTGAAGTAGCAGGATCGCGATGTGGCCACACAGGTGAGACAGCCGCGTGTAAGCTGCGAGTACACTGTCGGACCAAGTGATGGGAACTCCACTTTGATACTGCGGGAGGTGCGGAAAGGTCGGCTGCGACATGAAGGGTGCAGCAGGTGGGTAGCAGCGGGCAATCAACCAGGCCCAAGGCGCGCCACCGCACAGTATTTGCACCTGTTTTGGTGGCCCGACAGTTACCGCAAATGACATTGTATTCGCTTTCAAAACTATACAAGGACATTTCACAACCCAGCAAAACCCCGCGCAGCCGAGCAGACAAGTGGGCGGTGTGGCGCGGGGGCAGTGGGACACGAGGGCAGTGGGATGCGCGGGCAGTGAGGCATGGGGACGAGGGCATGCGCAAACGAGGGGAGACTAGGCGAGGGCGCGCGCGGTGCGCGGAGGGCCTGCAAAGCGCCCGCGCGGCGGCCTGTGCAAGCGCCAGCAGGTGGCGGCGGCGGCATGGCAGGCGGGAGGGCAAGCGGTGCCGGAAATGCGGCGCGGGCGCAGCAGATGCGAGGGATTGGCGCGTAGCGCAGGGCAGGGGATGGTGGTGAGGGGCCGCGCTGGTCACGATGTTCGTCCACTCGCTGCCGGGTAGCTGCGTAGCCGAAGGAGGCTAGCCATCAGGGATGCGGCGATGATCGCGACGAGAGGCAGCGCACTCGATGCGGTTCTGCGCCTGGTCGAGGCAACCGCACGTTTAGCTCGTGACGTACACGAGCGAGTCCCTGTCGGTCTTGTCCGCACCCAGGTCCCAGAGCAGCGATCCCGCCAGCCCATTGGCCCCGGCACACTGCACCTTCGCCTTCGCGATACTTGGCGCACCCTACCCCGCGCACTCTCCCTTGGGCGAGTCGTGTGAGTGCGGCACCGTGGCGGTATGGTTGCTGCAGGCGGGCCCGCCCGAGAGTGGGAGGGTATCGTACACGTAGATGCCCGCCTGCATCGTTCCTGGGCCCGCGCCATTGTAGGGCGCACCGAGGCTGGCCGCAGAGAGGGGCACCTGCGCACTATGAGCGCGCATTCGCGAGAATAGGGGTGGTGCCACATACCCATGCTGATCTTGCTTGGGGTTGAACGAGAGGCTTCACTTGTTATTGTCCCCGCTGGTGCTTGCAAGGGGCGCATCGTAGGTGTTCGCGCAGTCGTTGAGCGCGGTGCAGAGGAGCGCAGCTTCGCGAGCTTGAGCAGGCACATCTGCGCAGCAAACCAATAAGAAAATGCCAACTCATTGCGGGCATCGTAGGACGCACCTGCATCAAGCACCCGCGCCAGCTGCTTCCAGTCCTATCCCACGAGTCTCCCCGGAGGTGCTTCTGCTCATCAGCGCGCGCGCCCGCGAGCGCGATCTCTGCAGTACTCGAAAACTGATCCGCAAACGCTTAGAGAGGCGCGCGGTCGCTCGGCGCCATGTTCGGCGGCTGGAAGTTTGCGCTGCAGGTACTCCTGCGCCCGCCGCAACCGTGTCAGCTCGAGGCACCAGGCGCGCGCAACGCATTAGGCACGCACCAGTTCATGAAGTACATCGTGAACTCCCTCGTATATCCCAGCAAATCAGGGTATGCGTGATCCTGGCGCAACGTTTCACTGCAGTAGCCGGTAGCACAGATGTACGCGGCTTGCGCGTATCTGCCGCCAGCGCGCTTGCTGATCGTCTGCGGCCCCGGGTCGCCCAGCACCGCGCAGTCTGCCGGGCACTGCGCCACCTGCGCCGGCCCAGCACACCAGAATGCGCTGAGCACGAGCAGCGCGGAGAGGAAAATGGAGCGAGCCGCATTGGGCAATCGAGGGCGAGGCGCCAGAGGCGGGAAAGGGCAAGGGATGGTGGCATCCAGACCTATCGAGTCGGTATTGGGCACGAGCATGGGCACCGATGGAGGGCAACCTTACCTGCCAGGCTTATAAGCTTCAAGTTGCCCGCTAGTTTCCGCGCTTGCGTTTCGTCGCAGTGGGTTCGGTGTAAAGCAGCTAGCAGGGAGATAGCAGTAGGGTCCAAGTCGCCTAGATTGGTTGGGCGGGAGAACACCCTTCGCCAGCACTTTGCGGATGCGACCACGAGAGCCCTACCCCTACGCAAACATCAGCGCAAAAGCACCAGTGGAGGGGTCTCAGCCAACGAGAAGGCGAGCAGTGCCAGATGTGGTGAGACCTGGGAGTGCTTCCTTTGGTGAACCGCGGATGCGACCACGAGAGCCTTACCCCTACGCAAACATCGACGCAGGTTCACCGCCAGAAGTCCTCCAGGCTGTTCGTGAGTTGGCACTGCTGCACCTGAGCGACTCAGAGTGAGGGTTGGGTAGCTGCGCGAGGCAAGAACCGCCGCCTTGCCAACAGGGTCATGTGACTAAAAGTGCTAGCCACCGGCGCACGGCACTGCACAGGAGCGAGCAGAGGCTCTGTGCAGTGCGCAATCGGATGTTACAGCTCGCTGGGAACTTGAAGTTAAGAAGACTGCTTGCCCAACACTCGACCGCGCCCTCGAGATCCTCTGGCTTTGTCGAAGGGCTCGGCTGCCGCTCGCCAGATCTTCATAGGACGCCCGAGGGGCGGGTGGGATATGCGACTTCAACTCTCAGATTATTCCGGTACTTCATACAGCACTACACGCGGGATTAGCATTACATAGCAGCAGCGGCAGAGTGCGCGAGTTCGTGCAAGCAACTAGTAGACCACAGTATACCGAAAGATTGCATTATTGCGCTCATCGCGCCGCCTGCCTCGAGCAGGTCCGCATACTATTACATGCCGGAAGCTGCATTGACCTCCACGCCAGCGCCGGAATTGGCACCAGCATCAGCCTCAGCGCCCGCGCCTTCAGAGCGCGAGTTGCCATCTGATCGAGTCGGTTGCAGGAGTACAACCGCGCTTCGCAGGTTGGCTGGCCGCGCAGCGAGGGCTTACCGGCTGTAGTCAGCAAATCGTGCGCACACCTGGTAACTCAGTACCCTCAGGTAGTGAATTGCGCCGGTCGTCCGTGGGTCTCGCGGGTCTTGCGGGTCTCCGTGGGTGTGGATATTGGCCAAGGGTCAGGCGAGCCAGGAGGTGACTAGGCAGGCGAGTGAGTGCGTGGGCGATTGTGCAGGTGGCGCAGTGATGCACTTGCGCGGCCTTGTATGCGCCGAGCATCATCGCATTGGGCGCAGAACCAGGCGCGGCAGTCTTCGCCCATTTGGGTTGGATCAGCAGGTGCACTGCAGGTGCCAGGCGGTTGCGGGGTGCACCGAGATATTGCGCTACCTCGCGGCCAGCTCGAAGGCTGGACGTGGCTTGGCGCGCCGAGAGACCGCCGAACGAGGGAATGGTGAGGGAGAGGCGCCGAGGGGAGCCCAAGTGCTTGAGAGCGGGGAAGGGCGAGGGACATCGCGTTCAGGAGACGCAGGAGCGTCAGGAGAAGGTGGACAAGTGCAGAGCTCGTGCGAGGATGAGGGTAGTGGGGCCGGGCGGGCTGCGGCACTTACTGCAGTAGGCTAGCCTCGCTCTTCCTCTTGTTTCAACCCCGCCCTCCTCGTCGAAGTCGTGTCGGTGGGTCGTTTGCGCCAGCTCTCGCGGCTGCTCGTGCTTGCACTCGGTGGCATCTCAGGGAGCCTCGAAGGGCTCGTTTGCGCTGGTTGCGCAGCAGCCTTGAGCTCGTGGTGCTTGCTCACCTGGGTATGCCAATACTCGTGCGGCGAGATGGCGCGAGTGGGCGTATCCTCGCGTTATGCGTGGGCCCAAGCGAGTTCCTTGTGTGGCGCGTCGGCGGCGGCTTGTTCGTCTTCGCTCTAGGCGCAAGCGCGGGCATGGCAATATCCGCTCACCGCGCCAACGGGGGACAAGCGGCTGCGCAGGCAGATGACCTTGCAGTCGGCTTGAGGCCCACATGATGATGGCGGTGTTTGACACATCGAGGGAGAGGCGGAAGCGGAGGATCGATGCGAGTCTCGAGAGCTTGCGAGAGTCGAGCTGCGAGTCGCGCGCTTGCTCGCTCGGGCGATGGTGTATTTCCCACGGACTGCCAGACACTGGCTGGGCAGGCTCAGCTGGCGCAACTGGTGCTCACGAGTCGCAGAGTGGCGTGAGCGGCGGGTATGGTGTGCGGGTACGGGTTGAGGGGGCGGGAACACATCGGGAAGAGGCGATGGGCACACCTTCAGCACAACGTCGACTACGCGCTGGCTCGTGAGCACGTTCGCTCAGCAGGCTGCCCTCGGGGATGGTGGCGGTGCCGGGCACGAGGCAGCCCGCGTTGAGCGGGATGTCCATGTTGAGCATCGCGCGCTAGATCACTGCCAAGTGCGCGACGCTGATCGGCGCACCCAGGTTCCCCTGCACCTCGCAGCCAGTGCCCGTGAAGTCGCACATGGCCGAGCCTGCCGCCTCGTTGACCGGCACCTTCAGTCGGATCTGGGAGGGGGCGGCGAGTATGCGGGATCTAAGCGGGGGATGCGGGCGCACTGGGGAGCCGCCGTCGAGGTAGTCGATCGCCTCGAGGATGTTCGTCCCTGCGCGCTTGGCAGTGTCCCGGAACAGGTTCCGGGCGGACTGCTCGGCATTGGACCAGATGTGGTGCATGTACTCCTGTGTGGCCTTGAGCCCGCAGTCATCCACAACTACCAAGAGATCAGCAACAGCGCGCCTCGACGAGTAGGACCACTTACTAGCCTGGATGAGCTGGATGCCCCTGTGGTTGGCTGTAATTTGCTGGATGCGTTCAGCAGTGAGTTTCCTGCCGAGCGAGCAGCGTCACAGCGCACTTGCAGCCTTCAGATCGCTCTCCACATCCTTGATGTTCCTGCACCCCGAGCTCCCAGGGTACTGCGCCAGCTTGTAGACCATGTATTCCACGAGCCCATCACCATCGCACACGCCGCCATCCACGATCTTGAAGCTCTCGATCTGCGCGCCCTCCTCGAGAATGTTCGTCGGCGCCGCGGCATCGAGCCGGGGAGGATGCCGCCGATGTCGGCGTGGTGCGCGCGCCACGCGGTGAAGAAGCTGATCTCGTGCGCCTTGGTGTCGAACGCGGGCGAGATGGTTGTAATGTCGGGCAGATGTGAGCCGCCCGCCCAGGGCGAGTTGGTCATGAGCACGTCACCAGGCTTGAGCGACTTGCCGTGCAGCTTCATCTGGTAGCGCACCGCGCTGCCGAGGTGATGAGGGCATCGCTCACTGGCAGGAGAAACTTGTAAGTGTACTCACAGACTCAATGGCCCCAAGTGAATGGGAATGAACGGCGCGTTCGCCACCAAGTCTCCGTCTGGGGCGAACAGCGCGCACAAGAAGTCCAGGCGCTCCTTGATGCTTGTGCTAATTGCCGCCTGCTGCAGCGATCGACCCATTGCCTCCGCCACGCTCATGAAGCGGTTGGCGAAGAGCGTGAGGAGGATTGAGTCGGCGGCCTTGTAGTTGGGCTGCGATTGGGAAGCAGTTGAAGAGGCCATGGGCAGGCAGCGAGGACGCCGATAGCTAGAGCGTGACTGGGGGCCTCCAATGTGTTGACACTTACGCGTGCCCTGGCCGAGTGATTGAGCGAGTCAGGGCTGCAGATTATGCAGCTGTCGCTGCCCCGCGGCGCGCCGTACTTGACATTAGCCTTCGATTGTAGCCACCCGCATGCAGAAAGCCGCGCGGCGGCGCGTTCAACGCGTTTGGGCGTTCGCGTGGTGGCTTGGGCGTGCCTGGCGCACGGCCTGGTATGAGACGCGGTCTGCGCTGGTCTGCGTCCCGGGCAGGTGTGGCGGTGTACGGCGGTGTCGGAGGCGATCGTTGAGATCCCAAGTCGCCGCGCGGCGGCGACGGCGGTTGCGCCCTTTGGCGTGAGTACGGCGACGTGACCACGTCATGGACGAGCCAAGACCGAGGTGTCGCTAGGTAGGAGTGGTTGGCAGGGAGGGTATCCGAGTGGTGGAGAGCGATCGGGGCCGGGGCCGCGCCCATTGAGGGTGCCGTGGTAGTGGGAGGACGGATGGATTGCCGCGGGTGGCTGGTGGTGGTAGGAACGACCCATGGCGAGCAGTCCGTCCATGGTGCCGCGCTGCTCGACACGCTTCATCTTTCTTCGGCGGAGCGTGTCGAACTCGGGAAGACACCCTGCGTTTTGCTGAAAACGTGAGCGCTATCGTGTGGAGGGCAAGCGAGCGAAAACGCACGAGTTCAGTGGGGTCACCGCCGACTGCACGGTACGTGCCGCACTTCTGGCTCAAGAAGTCGTCGGGGGCGCCCTCTCTGCGCGCCCGGTCGTAGCCAATCGACTCGCCTGGACATTCAAACGTCAGTCACTCTCGCGACGAAGTGGAGGAGCATGGAGCACGACGCACCCTTCGAGCAGCTGGGGAAGAACTTGAGCGCCGGGTGGCTCTGGACGCCGTACGTCTCGGCAAAGAAGTGCAGCGATGCAAGAGACCAGCTCGCCGTGCCAGCCGCCCAGCGCAGCGCCGTGATCCGTTGCGGGCGTTCGTCCTACAGTCACGTGCAGCGTGGCGTACGCGTCGATGTCTTGCTGACCGGGTTTGATATTAAAGCCTTGAGCTACCCCGGAGCTACCTCTGAGACCAACGCATGGCCAAAGGGGCCGCCGGCCGGCAAATGCGCCAATTCTTACACCCAGCCAGCTAGCGATGCCAGCGCTTCGCCGCGCTGCCTTGCGCACGGGCCGTTAGTTACGGAGAATATGTTACCTATTGGGCCACAGCCCATGAGTTAACCAGGAGTAGCGCGGCGCAGCCGATTGGAATGCGGGTGAGATGAAGAACGCAGCCACCGTCGAGAATGTCTGTCCTATGACGGCGGCGCGCAGCGACTTTCTTTCAGGGCACCCCCTCCCCTTTATACCCAGCCCAATATGCCAAAACAGAGCACACGTGCAAGCATTAAACAAACACGACCTCGCGAGTCGCGTCGGACACATGATGGCGTTTTATAACGCTAACGTGTTCCCACGTGATTGCTTCCATCGCGGCAAGGGTTGGCTTGGATAACGCCATCCACGGATATCCGTAGATATCATCCGTTTCCCCGCCTTGTCGTCGAGCCAGCGTGCCTGCGTTGCAGCGTCGGTCGGGCTCCGCGTGGAAGGACGCGGTCCGGCCGAGGTTCACGATGCTGAGGAGGCGCAGCGGGTGCGCGGTGTGCGGCGCAGTGAGGTTCGCGAGCGTGTCGCAGTCCTGCTCGCAATGCAGGTGCACCTCGGCGTTCCGGAAAACGTGCACGTGCGCGGAGCTGAACCAGGCGTGGCAGGTCAGGCGACGCGCTTCTAGGGCGGCGCAGTCGTTCCATAGATGGTCGATGGCGCGATCCCACAACTCGAGTGGTAAACACGGAGGCAACATGGCGAGCCTCAAGGCTAAGTCGCCCAAGGTGTGGGTTGGTCAGCATGTTGGCAGTCACAGAGCGACTGAAGCATTTGCGACTCACATGAAGGTTGTTTGGGATCAACAGACTAGGCTGGAGACGACGCTAGAGAAGAATAGCGAAACTCAGTAGGTCGGCTATGAAAGCGGTGATGAGTGCAAGTCATTCTGTGAAAGGATTACTCAACGAGGAAGCTGTATCAACAGCCTGTGTCGATGCACTACACCTGGACAGTCTGCTCGGGGACAATGGAATCGCTGAGGGCGACCGAGTGGCAGACAGTAAGGCGAAAGACAGGCTCAAGGAGGCGTCTGATAGCACCAACATTGTGCCAGTCTGAAGCGAAATGGACAAAGGACTGAGTCTGCAAGTGGACAAAGGAGACTCACAATTCGTGACAAAGGCATGGCCGAACACATGTCGATCGAACGTAAGACCGTGAAGACGCACGTCGTACAAGAGAGGCAATGGATTCAATAGTACTAGAGACTGCGAATATTGTAGTATGCCTACATCAACACATTATTAGCTATGATACTGCGCACGTCCCCCAACCTACATCATGAGCTCGTTGATTTTGTGTCGTGAAAGCAGAAGAAAGTCTAGTCGAAGTCCATCTCAGAGGGTCCCTGCGACTCCTTCGGAGCCTCGCCCTCCTGTGGAGGCTGCTGAGCATTCGGAGTCTCTGTACCGCTCTTCGGCGTCTCAGTGCCCGAGGGGGTCTCCGTCTTTGGCGGCAAGTTGGGCTTAGGCCGCGTAAGGATCGGCATCGCGAAGTAGATGATGTTGTCCTTCTTCTTGAGGACGTCCGCGGCGGTGAGGACGGGGTCGACGCCCTTGGGGCGCTCGGACTGGCGCGCGATCTGGTCCTCGAGCCACTGCTGGATCGTCGCGCAAGGCGTCTCGACTGCGGCTTGCCTGTCCTTGTCGTCGATGTGCGTGTCCTTCTTGTCCGAGGACGTCGCCTCGGACATGTACCGGTTGATCGTCTCGCGCAGCTGGCTTACCACCATCGACCGCTGCTTCGCCTCCTTGTACCGGCTCGTGATCGGGCCCCCGAGCTCCTTGAGCGCGCCGCGTCGCTCGACGTGCGCGGACTTGGTCGCGTCCTCACCCTCCTCGCTGTAGAGCCAGTCCGCGGCATCCTGTGGAGCCGATGCCTTGAGGAGCGCCTCCTTCTCCTGCGCCTTGACGTAGGCGACATAGCGCTCATTGAAACGACCGCGCATGATGTACACGTACTCCTCAAGAGCGTTTTTGCGGTCCTATAGGTAAGGTATTAGCATCGGCCCAAGAGCCTCACACATGTATGATGTCAGCATGCATGCCTCAGTGCCCATGCCAAGCTTGTCAGCCGCGTACATCTCGGCCTCCTGCTCCCTTCAACTTCTCAACGACAGAGGGGTCAACCGAAGGGAACATTGACCTTGTTGGAGACCTTCTTCTTCGGCTGCTGATCCGCACCCTCGGCGTCGACCTGCGTCGGCTCGTCCGCCTCCTCAACGACCTCGAGGTACGCTTGCTCAAAGGAAATGGCGCCGCGCAGGTTCAGACGCGTGTGCACGCGGACGGTCGAGTGGTCGCCGTTCGCGTTCGGGCCAGTGGGCAGTGTCGGAGGCGATCATTGAGATTCCAAGTGGCCGGACGGCGGCTCGGACACCGGTTGCGCCCTTGCTTCCTCACGATCCCAGTCGTGGTTCCTCTCATGGCGTGAGTACGGCGACGTCATGGACGAGTCAATACCGGCAATGTGTCGCAGGGATTGCGATTGCGGGTAGGAGTGGTTGACAGGGAGGGTATCCGAGTGGTGGAGAGCAATTGGGGCCGGGGCCGCGCCCATTGAGGGTGCCGTGGTAGTGGGAGGATGGATGGATTGCCGCGGGTGGCTGGTGATGGTGGGAACGACCCATGGCGAGCAGCCCGTCCATGGTGCCGCGCCGCTCGACGCGCTTCATCTTTCTTCGGCATCTGCACATCGCGCGCTGCTAGTTGCAGTGGGAAGGGGCGAGATGGTCGACTAGGAACGGTGGTGCACGCGCAGCATGAACATTTGCTGCGAAGGGTGGTGAGTAAGCAACTGAGAGTGCGGGCGACCTACGAGGGCACCCTGTCGATGATGGTCATCACCGGTCGTGGCCTCGAGGATCATTCCGCCGACGCTCATGGTGGGTCGGACGATCGGAAGCATCGACATAATGGACTTTAGACCGAGTCACCGTGGTCATGATGGTGGGTGCGCTAGGAAGCGGCAGGCTCGCTAGCTGCAGGATGGTCGGGCCTCGGGAGAGGCAGAAGGCTAGACAAGGTTGTCAGGCGGTGGCGGACAACTTGAAGAAGGCGCGAGGGCAGGCTCACCGATACACTGTATTGCCGCGCGTGACCAGTCGATTTACGCTCGCTGCGCATGCACTTTGCCAGAGAAGAACTGCCTCGGTAGGTGAGGCTCGAGAGAAGGTTAGGTTGCAGCTCGAGGGACGTGAAGTCTGGGGTGGCTCAGGATGAGCCGCGCCGCACTACTCTGAAGCGCTCAGCGCTCGGACTCGCCTGCGGACACCGTACGGGCCCAGCGCTGCGCTCCTGCACGCACCTTGCACCAAAGCGACAATGGCCCACAAAGCGCGACGAGCTGGCAAGCGCGAGCGAAAGAAAACATTCACTGTTCTCATTGCAAAGATCGCCACCGATCACCACGCCTTGTCTCTGCTTGCCCGCTCTGGCGATCCTCGTCCCCGCCTGGAGTTTGAGGCCATTCTCTACGCTCTCCTCGACTCTACCGGCCGACCTTCCCCTGCGGGCGACCTCTTCTCTGGCTTCATCCAATGGTGCGACAGTGCCACTCAACTTCCCGATGTGCTATTGCAGGCACTTGTTGACCGAAAGCGGAGTGTGGAGATACAGTACCGTATTCGGATGGAGTTTGTCGCGAGCATGGGATTGAAGCGTATGAAGGAGGCAGCTAAAGCGCAGTGGCTTTCCGAGAATGCCCATGTCGTCGTCTTGGATCGCCTTCGCGAGGCGTACCCCGAGTATCACCAGTGGATTGCTGAGACACCCGAGATAGAGCAACAATGGGGGCATCGTATTCGGAAGGGCAAGAAAGCTGACAAGCGGCACAAGCGGCACCCGCTTGTCCTTGAGGACCCCTCGCGACTTCGGTATGTCGTAAAGGAGGACGAGAGCGTTGTCTTCCGGGACAAGGAAACGGGGGATATCATCATGATGGTAATCCGCGACTTTTGCAAGGACCCTCGGGCCCTCAAGTTCGTGGATTGCAATGCTGCAGAGTCGGTTGACCTGAGGAAGTCAGTGAGGGTGAGTCGCCGCACAATCATCACTCCAGACGCGCGCTCACTGTTCATGGCAGTTGGAGGATCCGGGGAAGCTTGTTCTCCTCGGTTATACAGCTGGTTCCCGGAGCCACCCTCTGTTCGACTGGGCCCGAAACCTGCGCTCGAAGAAGCACACCCCTGAATTCCTGAAGGATCTCGACTTCCGACTCTCGTCCGCGTTCGCCTTGTTCTGGAACCTACTCCAGGTGCGCGTACCGAAAGAGGTGCTTGCACCCTTCGAGTCGTACCTTGCCGACAATTCGATGTGCCGGATGGATGGGAATTCGGGCAAGAGTACGGATTCACGTGGGATCTACATGGTGGATTTGGGCGATAAATACATTGAGTTCAACGATGCTGAGCTCGCACCGCCATCAGGTGTCGCAGGCTGCAACTATGCTCGGTAAGTGCTTCGCTTTGACTTGCTTCTGAATCACCCTCACACATCTGTCAGGGCGATTCACAGGGAGAAACAGGCCCAGAAGTGGGCCTTCTCGTGGACTACCTCTCGTCGGAAGGGCATGACAGGTGGTAGCTTCTATGAGGCTGTTTATGGCATCAAGGTGCTTCAAGCCCCTAACACGATGGTCGCCTGGATGCCCGAGCATGACCATGGCACAAGTTTGCTCGATTGGAGTCCAAACCGCAAGGACGATATCCCACCATTCGCCCAGACTGGTATCGCCCTTGTGACCAGCACTCGCCTCGCTAGCGCCTGGGAAAAGTACCGGAATACCCAGGACTTTGCACAGGCTGAGAAGGAGTGGGTAGGCACTATGGAGGCTGATGTTGACGAGAAGTGTGGGCGCGAGGGATGCACGTTCTGCTATGATGATCGTCCTCTATGTACTGACCAAGAGTGCCCGATTTGCATGTAATGGTCGTGGCATAGATTAGCACACTCGAATCATTGCAAATGGTTGTATATTGATCTAGCTATTGTACAGTATACATGTGATGGCATGGGCACAGCCCTCGAGTCGTCCTGAGCCTGGGCCTGAGAAACACTTACCTGGAACCCCACGCGCAAGCCCGCCTCGTCGTACCACCCCAGCGCCTCCGCCGCGTCCACGGAGAAGCAGCAGTCGACCTCGAGCACGCCCGCGCAGAGCCTCGCGCCCTGGCACTGCACCTTGAGTCGCGCCGCCATTTTGCATGTCGCCAGGGCCACGGGAGGTCGGCAGATTGTCACTAGAGCCAGAAGGGAGCCCTCAGTCGAGGGGTGAGATGCGAGGGCAGAGGATTGAAGGAGCCGGGGAGGATGGAAACCGCGGTCTTGTACCGCAAAGGCGCCATGTCATAGGGTGCCGCTAGCTGAGCATCTCACCTGAGTGAGTAACACGATCGACGATCGCAATCCGCGCGTCATAGGTCGGAAGCTCGCAGCGAGATCGCAACCGAAAGTGCGTACGTCAGTCGCTGAGTCCGACGATGGCGGGGCACCCAACTTCGATCGAGAGCGCAGGCCAGGACAGCACTCGGGTTCCGTAAGGGCGAGACTTGTGATCGAATGCGCAGCGTAGGGCCTGCGCAATGCCCCGCGTATATTATCCGTCGCAGGCTGAGCGGCGTAGCGACAGCAGCTGTGGGCGTAGCGTGGCAGGGACCGTGGCGGTTGTGGCTGACGCGAGCGCGGCGACACGTGGCAACGTGCAGCGAAGCGTAGGTGGTCGGCGACGGCGAATAGCGTGGCGGGATGGTGGCAGGGACAGTGAGGGACGCGTCGCGGGGACAGTGGCAGCAGGTGGCGGCGACAGCGCGGCGGGGCGGGGCCCGACACAGTGGCAGCGAGGCGGCGCGAGGCGGGGATGGTGGCGAGGGTAGTGACGGACGCGACGGTGTGCGGGAGTGGAGGCACGCCGACGGTAGCGCGTCGAGCGCGGGCGGACCAAGGGCGGGCGCAGTAGGTGCGCGACGGCGGCCGCGACACGGGGACAGCGCGACGGCGCGACTGTAGCGCGTCGAGCACGGTGACGGACGCGAGTGATGGACGGGACGCACGCGACGCGGGGACAGCGCAACGGCGCGACTGTGGCGCGTCGAGCCTATGCCGACTGTAGTACTACTATAGTCAGCGTAGTATAGTCATCAATGTATCACTTACCTACTATTGTCTTGGATGCGCGAGGCGAGAGCGAGCTACAAGCACGATGGGTGAGGCCGCACGAAGAATTATGTGGGTGGCCGCGCGCGCGAAAAATTATGTGGGTGGCCGCGCGCGCAAAGAGTTATGTGGGAGGCGGCGCGCGCGATTAGTTATGTGGGTGGCGCGAATACTGATGTGGGTGGCGCGCGCAAACAATGATATGTATGGGTGTACTATTATGTGGGTGTACTTATTTTTGCTATAGACCGTACGCCATATATCCGTAGGAATCCGAGCGCCGTAGAACCGTACCCATTACACTGCCTTGGACATCAGCTGCAGCCGAGTTCATGAGTCATCTCAATGCTTACTACAGATCACGAAATGTCGTTTCCCCGTTATATAAAGAAGCACAGGACGCCGTGTCGCATCTTGTCTTCAGTCTGACCTCTTTCTTGCTACCAGTTCACGCCTGCCGTCCTTCAAGTTCGTGTTTTACAGTCTTATCCACCTCTGTCTAACTTGCACAGATGAGCGCAGAAGACCGTGACGGCTACGCGCGACAGGCACTCGAATCACAGTACATGCATCGGGTTCACGTCCAGCCTGGAGGAAAAAAATACGAAGAAGTTCACGATGAAGCTGGCGCTATCATGATGTTGCATGATGTGATCGACATCTCTGATCGTTCGTTCCCGCAATATTTCTACAATTCAGATGCAACGAAGAATCTCTTATACGTACGCAAGTTAAAATCAAACGGAAGCCGAGTCGTCTGCAAGGTGGCTATAGCGACACTAGAGGGCGAGCGACGGTTGAGACACGAGGCGACGATCTATGAGGCCTCGTATACCACGACGCTTCATGGAACCGTGATGCCGATGTACTACGGGCTCTTTCGAGGAAAAGTGGACGGGCACCAACTAACGTGCATGGTATTGGAGTACTGCGGCGATTCACTGTCGAAGTCACTGCATCATGAGGACAGCACATTCAGGTATCAACGGCAATTCATATCACCGCATAGGATACTCATGTCACACTAATTCCAAAACCAGAGAAGCAGTCCTCAAAGCATATGAACAACTGCACACGGAACCTGTCCGCCTCGTCAAGGGCAATTACGAAGACTATGCTTACCAAGATATCATCCGTAGGCCGAATGGCCAGCCCTGCCTTATCGACTTCTCAAGGGCACGCCGGCACACTGGTAAATGCTACCGCTCCAAGCTCGAATTCAATACATCAAGATGGTCAGTTGAACATGAGCTCTGCGGAGATATACTTGCAGTCACCGACGATGCTGCTTTCTTCACAAGTGGTCAGTGTGTGCGTCATCTGCAATCGTTAAGGGTAGTTCTCACACATAATACTGCTTTGCAACTCTAGGATTACTCAACTTAATCGCACTACCAAAAAGGCAGCTAACTGTGACCTACCGAGAAGATGCGAAGCCGGAAGATTACTGGCCTGACATTGGGGCAGCATTGAGGGAGGAAGGATACACCGATGCCCAGGGACACGAGGTGATAAGGGAAGCTATCGAGCGTTACAAGGAAGAAGCTGTTAGGAGGAGGGAGTCCTTGGATACCAAGTAGAGGATTCGATACGCGACTCACAGATGCACGGCGTACGACCTCATTTCGGAGTCGTGATATAGGACTCAACTTTGCACTGTACGCTGTAACGAACTTCAGTTTTCTTGACGGCGAATGAGAAACGCATGGGAAACGTACTGCATGTACCACTAATTACGAAATTGACCCCTAGCCTAGTAGGAATTGCACGACAGTGCCCTGAGCGCATACTAGTAGTGCTAACACCGCCACGATATCTTGTAGCAGTCCGTGTCTTGAGTACAACTGAGCGATGCTATTTACCGGTGACGCAGACTTGCATGATTTAAACGCGAGCAACAGCCCGAGAACTTCCTGAGTCCTGACAATGCGGGTCGGTGAGGCGACGGTGCTTCGAGTTCCCGCTAAGTACACATGAGCAAGACAGCAGAACGTCTGTGGTTGCACGAGAACGATGTCGGGTGTCACGTGTAGTAGACACGCGTACACTGCGGCTAAAGAGAAAGATTCTCCGTCAAAAGCTTAGTACGTACCGGTATGAAGGGTGTCAATGCGACTTGAGCCAGTCTAGGATACACGGCCGGTAGTTGTACGCCAACGAACGTGCCTGCCATGTCTCATATTGCAGAGGAGATCAGTTCCTTTACATAATGGTCAACACAGACACATACCTGTGCACGGTCTGTGTAGACGGCGAAACACGCAACCTTGCTGCTGGTCCTCCGAGGTGAGTCCTTGATGTCTCAATCATCACTGGTATCGCTCCGCCTCGCTATGTCCCGGCTGGGCCTCCCTGCTCCGGGTGCACAGCTGAAGCTTCCAAAGGACTGGTTTCGCTACCGCCTAAATGCGCCTCTCGCTCTCGCTTTTGTCAGCTCTTTCCGTTCGAGCTCACACAGGCGACGGTGCTGGTTGGTGAACAACGTACGAACATCATCAACACACTTCTACTATGCACCTGGTGATCTGAATTTCGTTCGCTCTCTCGTCTCCCCGCGACTCGATGCGCGGATCACGCCTTCGCGACGTGAATAACGACCTTCCCAACGTGCTGCTGGCTCTCAAGATTCTCGTACGCCGCACGTAGGTCCTCGAACGCGAACACCTTGTCGACGACGGGCCTCACACCCGTTGCGTCGACTAGCCGGACGAGGTCTTCGAACCTGGCGGTCCGGCGCGCATGAGCGGGGGTCAAACATAACATGAGGGCCGCGTACTGTGTGCGAGAGCCGATGAGGATGCCGCGGACGAGCACGGTCTTGAGGACGAGATCACGGAGGTTCGGCAAGTCGCCGGCCTGCAAGGTACGGACGTCAGTGAGGACGGAACGGCTGCTAGGACGAATTGAGCGGACGCACCCCCGCAACGAAGCCGATGACATCCACCGTGCCCGCGTAGCGCGTGCTCGCTATCGACTTGTTGATCGTGCCCGGACCGCCGACCTCGATGACATGGTCCACACCGCGCCCGCCCGTCTGCACGCCGCCCACGGAGTGAGCCCCCACACCCACACAGCAGGTTTGCGCGCACTCACGATGCGAAGAACCTCCTGCTCCCAGTCGGGCGTCTTCTTGTAGTTGATGACATGCTTTGCGCCAAGCTTCTTCGCGACCTCGAGCTTATGGCCGGAGGAGGACGTCGCGATGACGGTCGCCCCGCTCGCAACGGCAATCTGGAGGGCGAAGATGGAGACGCCGCCAGTGCCGAGAACGAGAACGCTGTCGCCGGCCTTGAGCGGGTTCGTGCCGAGGAGGGCGTTGTATGCAGTCACTGCGGCACAACTGTGCACACAATTGAGGAAGAGGCCTTGCGACAGCACCACAGAAAGCGATACTCACGGGAGAGTGGATGCCTCGATGTATGACCAGCCGTCCGGAATCTTCACGAGTGACTAGGGACATGCATGAACATAACGCTCGTAGTGACATGACGCAGTACGTACGTGCGCAGGCAGGATCTTGTATTCGGTGAGGACGCCGTCGATGGGTCCACCGAGGCCGGTGCGCTTGATCTCGTCAGTGACGCTGCCTTGGATGTGGTCGGTAGCAAAGTTGGCGGAGACCTTGTCGCCGACGGCCCAGCCCTTGATGTCCGCGCCAACGGCGAGGATCTCCCCAGCCAGGTCAGAGCCGGGAATGGCATTGTCCTTCTGTCCGAGGTACTGGCTCCTTGCAACAATAAGGTCACGGAACTGCAAGAACGAACATAGAGTTTAGTGAAGGATGACTCTCGGAGGCGGGTGTATATCAAACAGACCTGGAGAGAGACGGCGTGAACTTTGACAAGGACTTCGGTCGCCTCTGGTGTGTGGATGGCAGCCTCCTTGAGCGTCGAACTGTCGAAGCCGTCCGGCTGCATGTCCGTCAGTACTGAGCGCAGTTAACACGTAGGATATGGACCTCGGGGAGACGGTACTCGCAGGTGGTTATTGGTATCGGCATTGCTGGCTGGCTGCAGAGACTGGCAGAGATTGTGTTGGGAGATGGACGGCGCTGGTTTTAATTTGGGACGGAGGTGGATCTGAAGTGGGTCAAAGGCTGTTCGAGCGATGTTCGGTCAATGGCGACATACCGTACCCCTCCCGCTCAACACTCTTCCGATCCCGTAAGTGCATCACGCAGCTTCGTCACCGCGGCCGACACCACCATACACGAGAACACCGCAACATAACACCCACATGACCATTCCCACACCGCGAGCACATCGCGTCGAGTCCTCTGCAAGCCGTCGCATATGCAAGCCGCATCGAGAGCCGTGTCGACGTGAGGGGAAGGTGGGCGACAGCCAGAAGATGACGGTCGTAAACAGAGCGGCGGTCCGGGGCTGAACGCAAGGTCTCGCCACAGACGCGTCCAGCACGTGACTACAGCATCCGTAGCAGCCAGAGTCCGATCCACTTAGACTTGCACCGTCTTACTTCAGGACTTCGCACTATCACTAGTCTCCATGGCATCTGACGGAGAGTTGGAGGAGCTTCGAGACATCGTCCTCAGAAAGGCGCTCTCCTCCCACTAGGTGCGTTCAAAATTGGCTGGAGCTCTGGAGCCCTGGAGCTTGGAGGTCGGAGGCGCCTGGAGGTCGGTGGCTGGACGCGAGGGTTGTCGGCAGTTGCCGCGAGCAGTCCTCCGATATCCTGCAGCGGTTCATGCTTATGTCATGCCAGTACAGTCACACCGTCTCTTGGAATGGATTTGAAACCCTACAACAGTTTGTGACCGTACAGTGCTGTTCATGACTTCCCCAAATGTATGTGTCGCTGTACTCGGCCGGGGCTAAGACTTGGATGAGGGCAAGGGATTGTATACGGTAGATGGACACATCTACAATAATTATGTAAGCATGTGGCAATGACCGTAAGTTAGTAGGTTCACGACCGCATCCGTTCAACGAAGCAAAGTATCGACATCCCTCACGCAAGTATGCGATGCGCTGAAGTCGATGATGACTACACAGCAAAGAACGGCGACTGCGATCTCGTGCACGACTGGTGCACAAACCCCGAGCCTCAGTCGCTCAGGTCACCCGTGTGTGACGCGTCGTTATGCGGGAATACGAGCGCTGGAGGAATTGCTCGCGGCAACTGCCGACAACCCTCGCGTCCAGCCACCGACCTCCAGGCGCCTCCGACCTCCAAGCTCCAGGGCTCCAGAGCTCCAGCCAATTTTGAACGCACCTACTGTATGTCCCGCCTCAACATTCAGGGCGCGGGCCGCGACGACTCGCAGGATACCCGGGTTCATATGCTTCACGACTTGATTGACATCACCGATCATTCGTACCCTAAACACCTACATACTTCAGATGACACGGACCTCATTCTGTACCTACACAAGTTGAAGTCGGCGAAGCGAGATGAGAGCGGGACAGTAATCTGCAAGATGGCTGTCTCGACCATTGGAGGAGTGAAGATCCTACAACACGAGGCTAAAATCTACGAAGCCCCAAATACGCAGCCACTGCATGGCAACATCATGCCGAAGTATTTCGGACTGTTTCAAGGAACAGTGGAGGGTCAGACCGTGACATGTATGGTGCTGGAATTTTGTGGAGAGGCGTTGACGGAGCGTCTGCGTGACCAGAAGGAATCATTCAGGTATTGACTCTACACGTCACGCTGAATTATACTGACGATTTCGACGATACCAACAGAAAAGCAGCGATCAGAGCGTTCCAGGAATTGCATTCAGAGCGAATCCACCTCGTCAAGGGGGATAGAGGAGACTACAAGCATCAAGATATCATTCGCAGGCCGGATGACACGCCTTGTCTTGTGGACTTCTCAAGGGCACGTCCGCATATTGGTCCATGTCATGACGCCGAAATCGAGTTCGAGGATTACAAGACTCCGACGCATTGGCCAACCTCAGATTTGGTTTGTGGAGAACTTCTCGCCGTCGCCGACGATGCGTGGGTTTTCGTAGGAGGTCAGTGTGTATCTTGACTAGCATGAACGATAACTGCTCACATCGAGCATTGTCCGTCACTCTAGATATGCTCAATATCCCAGAGCATTCGGCCCTATATACTACTACCAGGGCATTTCACTGGAGGAGCACTGGGAACGAAACAAAGAGGGGTTCGTGAGGTACACGAAGGAGGAGGCGCTCATGCTGTTAGAGCCGGTTATTAAGAAGTATGAGGAGATGCTCAAGAAGAGACGTATGGCTTTAGACAAAGTGGAGGAGGAGGAGGAGTCCTTTTAGCCACCGATCGCTGTCGCACGACAGCTCACAAATGTTTGATGCACGATCTCACGCGAGTGCGGTAGTGCATGTGCATAGCGTGATCCGCAAGTACCACGGTCGCTTAGGGTTTGCCACACCTCCCGCTTATCGTGCGCGAAGTCGGACTTGTGTGAGCGGACTCATCCTCGAGCGTGGCGGACTCCTCTGGGGGTAAGGACTTCGTGGAGCTTTTGAACGATTCTGAGCCGGATCAGGTGTCAGCGAGGAGCAGGAGACGTTCGTACTGTAGTAGAATGTGAGCGGGCGGGTAATAGAGAAGAGTAGCCGGGACGTACCGACCACTCGTGTATGAGCAATCGATACAGGGTATAGCAAACATACATGTAGGCCAACGTTACACTGCGACGGGTATGAGTACAACAATACATTCCTTCATTCATCTCTTCTGATCACGTCATTGGATCCGTCAGAAGTCGTCTTCGCCCTCGTCATCGTTCCACCCGACGGCCTCCAGCGCCGCCTCTCCTTCGTCGTACAGCTTGTCGAGCCCTGTCAACTCCTCGAGGAATTTCTGCTCGTTGAATGCCTTGAGGAGCATCTCGAAGCCCTGCGTCTCATATGCCTTGATGACCTATACTCAGAACGTAAGCACAAAGCCGGCCGCACGCACCGCCATTATGACCCACCGTCTCGCTGCACCCGGTGCACCTGTCGTAGGCAGCGCCAGTGATGGGCATGTTCCGGAACTGCGCGAGGAAGCCGCGCAGCTGGTGCGGGACAATGCCCAGCACGCCTTCGGAGCCCTGCGGAGGCTCGCTCCCTTGAGTCTGCGGCGGCGGGGCGGGCGCGTTGATGCTAGACGCCGATGTATAAGATAAGATTAGACCACGGTCAGAGGAAGCGGACGTACCCGTCGGGGTGCTGCAGGAGGGAGACGAGCAGCTCGACGGCGGTGGATGCGGCGATCGAAGCGAGGCCCGGTCGAGTGACGGTGCACATCTGGTCGAGGGTCCGATCCGTCAAGGACTGCATATACCCACGTCAATGAATCGTTGTCGACCGATACAACATGTCAAGAGAAAGTACGCACATCCGCAGGCGCAACGATGTCGTTGCAGTAGTAGCAGCCAAGTCGATCACCCTTCGCGAGCGACGCGCGCACACCGTGGCGCATGACGAGGAATGTGTCGAACCCGAGCGCGGCGTTCATGACGACCTTGCCCTTGGCTGCGCCCATCACGGTCGGGAGCCACCGGCTCTCGCGCGAGTCCATGAGGAGGAAGACGACGTCGTGCTCGTCCATGAGCTTCTCGAGCGCCGCCACGTCCTTCTTCGCCTGCTCGACGGACGCGGGCGGGATGGGATGGCCCGGCATGGGGATGCTCAGGTTGTGGCCGGAGGAGTTCTGTTGAGGGGGTCAGTGGTGAACGCAACGCGGGGATAAGCAACTCACAACGCCAGGGAAGATCTTCTTCAGCCGCTCAGCAGCGCATGCCGCCTTGGGCTTCCCGCCGTTCAGGCAGTCATCGAACTCGAACAGCGGTTGGCGGACAGGGTTCGAGAACGACACGCGGGCAGAGTCGACGAAGGTGATCTTGCGAACGCCCCATCCCTGTTGCACAGCAACGGTGTTAGCACCAGCCCGACGGACGACTCGGTGGACAGACCATCAGCGTGCGCGCCACATAGCACCCGAGCGTGCCCGCTCCCAGGAGGAGACACCGCGTATTCGCAACCTTCTCAAGGTCGAGCGCAGGCAGGATGCGCCATCGCATCAGCTTCAGATTGAGATCCACAGCCTGGTCCACCAACCTGTCGCGCGACACGCATGAGCGAACATCCTAGTTCATGTCTAGCCTGACGGTTTACCTCGTCGGATCCATCATGGGCGCCAAGTCCGCCACGCGCGGGCCCAGCTTGCCCTGCACGTTCTTCTCCCAACCCACCGCGGTCGGCTTCCACGTCTGCACCGCGACTTCGCCCGCGCCCTGGGACACAACGCCAAAGCGGCTCTTGAACGGCGCGCCATTAGGGCGCTCAGAGTCGCGCCAGCATAGAATACGGTACGATGGCACGGGGTGCAAGGTATGGAGGTAGGTCAGGAGGTTGCGGAGGCGACCAGCTGTACTCACAACTCTTTAACAACAATTATTTGGTGGAGGAAAAGTACTGGAACGTGCAGCGTGAGCTTATGTAGCTTGCAGTAACATGGAAGTTGAACTCTGCATTTATTATAGCGCGCAAGAGAGCGCTCATTCCCAACTTAGAGCACGGGATACCATCCCGTACTTGCCGGGATCGCTGTTCTGACCGGCGGGGACCGTCAGTGACCTCGACCAGACTTGAGAGCTTCAGTCTCCAACGCACCATCTAATATACGAAGAACTCGCCATGACGCGAACTCAATCCGGGTCCGAAGCTCTCCTCCACCATTTTATAGAACTTATTCCCCACTTCCGAAATGATGACTGGCATGTCGGCTTACAGGACTTGCTTGATGTCTCGCCTCAGGCTATGCAACCACCGATACTTATACACGTCTCACCGACGTCAAAATGCGAAGTATATATTTGCCTTTTGAAGAAGTCAATGGGTCAGATCGCCCAAGTCGTCTACAAGCTCACCTCGGACGAAGAAGGAAGAGGTCGCTTGCAACACGAAGCAGCCATCTATCAGCTTCCGCAGCTTGCGGCCATGCGTGGTCATCAGATACCCGAATTCCTCGGGTTTTTTGAAGCAGATGTGCGTGGCCTATGTACGGCATGTGTTGTGTTGGAGTACGGAGGCTGGGCGCTCGATGAAGAAGAATGTCCGTTAGAGGACCAATGCAGACCGTTTCGGTCCGTGTTCACCAGACGTTGCTGAGATTGCTTCCTTGAGCTAATTTTAAGATTGCAGAGTGGCTACTGTGCAGGCCTACGAAGAGTTGCATTTCGCGGGCATTCACAAGCACTGGCAAAATAGAGACGATCAATGGCAAGTCTTTGACAGGCACATCCTGATGAGGGACAACGGATACCCCTGTCTCGTCGACCTCACTCGTGCAAGGGAGCACGAATGCCTTGGAGTGTTCGTGGAATTCGACACTTATGAACCTGCATCAGGGACCCATATGTGTACTGAGTTGCGCCACGTAGGCGATCTCGCAGAAGCCTGGGTACCCGGTGAGGCTTCCGCCTACTATGCCCACTCTAGGATTTACCAGCAAGCAATGAATAGCCGTTCGTGGCCTCGTACTCTATACAGTATCAGTCGTCCTCTTGATCAAGAAATCGTGAAATCGGACGAATTGTGATCCGAATCGAGGAGAGCACCCACCGCCCGGCGCCGTGACCGGATGCTAAGGCTTGACAGTGACAGCTTCAGGGAGAGGGTGCAACAATGGTATCGCTCACATAGTTGTTCGATCGCTGCGTCGGAACATGTCTGCAGTTAGCTGGCATGGGTACAGTTGAGTGCATATTTCGGCGATCTCGCACTTCGGTCTGTTCTCGAGTTGTGCTGAGCATATTTAGTGTGCCCTGGTGCGTCTCTCACAACGCGCTAACCTGTTGAACGAAACATTACATGCGAACAAGCCGCGTCTGTGACTGTACTCACTGCGCCACCGTATCGTCGCTCAAGGGCAGAGCACGATTCAACGCCGCATTCAAGGTTCAAGTTCTGTAATATGCGAGCGTCCAATACGTGAGTGCCTCTCGTAGGTACTATTCGGAAATGCTGTACGTACCGGCATGAAGGGCGACTCGTAACGCGACCACGACTTGAGCATATGTAAAGGCCGTTCGTGGACCGTGGTACTACCATCGAAGAATGGGCCTATGCTCTGAGAGGCCTGCATCAAGTCCATGAATGCTCAACGCGGCCACGCACCTGCGGTATGTGGGAGGCGGCGAGCCACGCAACGACGGCTAGACGGCTGATGAATCTCGGTGGACACTGGAGTGACTGGACACTGGACAAGTACTGGACGTACAGTGTACTGGACAAGCGCGGGCCGGCTCGAGCCTGTGGTATGTGATTAGGTAAGCGTGTATCCCGGGCCGGAGGACCTTGCCGGGCGCTTGCTGCGGACGTCGACACCCAACATGCAATATTTGGATTCACCGCTCGCGCTCAACGTTCACGTTCAACGTCAACGTTCGACTGGCTCCCTCTTAGCTCTCTATGATCGCGCGAACAAGCACACGACTCCCTGTTGCCGTGGAACAGCGCATCACAAGGGCTGGACACGTCGAACACCATCATGGACGACTGCTTTCCCCGCCCGTCTTATGTATCACCGCCACCAGCTCCAGCGTATGTCTCTATCCGTTTCCTCGGTCACCGTGTCGCTCTGCCCGCTGATATAAGGGCCTATCGCATCTAGGACATGGGCGAGCATCAGATGAGAGAGCCTTCGCCCCACAGCTGACGCTTCTGGAGCCCTGGGTTCGCTAGCACATGAATATCAGTCCGTCGTCCTCGCAATGGCCAGCTCACTTCTTCCGTTCGAGCTTACACAAGCGATGTCGCTGGTTGGTGAGCACCCGAGCAGCCTGCGCGTTCGGAACTTACTGACAATCAATGTCGTGCCAGCCTGCCTTTCACGTCTTATCACGACCATGGCTCACGGTCCGCTGCATCTCGGTTTCCTCACCTCTACTCACGACCGACATGCGCTCCTGAAACTTTCCGCGGCCCGTTCTTGTTGTCGCGCTTTGGCAGTTCCTTTGACACTGTAAGCCGGCCTACATATCATGTAGAGTATCGTTCCTAACGACCGTGACTTTCTCCAGCCCGTCTTGTACGACCTATGCCGGCAGTGAACTCCTGTAAAAGCGCCACGAGGACAACACTTGGTCGTGCGACGTATCCTCCTCTGTCTATTGGAATCGCGACCTCAGCTCGGCTCGTCGAGGCGAAAGCGGGGGCAAGGGTGAAACCGAGGGCGAAGGCGAAAACGAGAGCAGACAAGAACGGAAACAGAGGCGAACCCGGCGTCCATCTACTTGCCTAAGCTCAAAGGCCCACGCCGAAACCACACGAGGTTCTAACCTCTGTACAACGATACGAACCCTGCCCCGGCGGAGATACCGACCCGCGCGCCAAAGCCACCTGTGCAAGTACAGCAATCCTCATTGGAGCAACCGGGGTTCAATTCGAACGTCGCGCCGGGCGTGGCATCATCCTTCCCTTCGCCAAATCAGCCGTAAAGCCACAGCAACCCAAGAAACCCATCCCGCGGCCGCTACCGCGGCTCCCGCAGCCCCCTCGGATATGCGTCGCAACTGGAGGTATCCATGTGAGGGTACAGACTCGGAGGTCAGGGGGAGGGTGCTTCTTGCGCTGCGTCGCTTGTACGTACATCATACATTCATATCGATGTTTCGCAAATTAGGGCAAGGTGATCTCGTGATCTCAAGCCACGTCTCTTCAGCTCGTTGAAAGTCTTATTATGTTCTCGATCCTCTGCATCGTCCTCAATAAATGTTTGACTCTGGCAAGATGGATTCACGAGACAGGCTGTCACGGAAGGCACTCAAGTATGGATGCATACGTCGCGCTCAGGCCGGGCGAGCGGATCTGGACAATTCATACTACGATGCCGGCTCCAGCTGCAAGACAATCCGAATGGCGCTTGATGCTCAGGCTAGTGCACTTAGCACTACATCAGTAAGTACATTAAGGCCTCGGCGCAGTTGTGACATGTGATCTCTACGTAAAGACTGTAGAGAAGCACGGAATGTGTTGTCACATCTTGTCTCTAGCGCGACATCTTGCTGCAACTTTTCACGTCTGCGATCCTTTGCATCACCGCCTCTCCAAACTCAACACAATGAGTGCACGAGACCGCGACCACTACTCGCGACGGGCACTCAGATCACGGTGCATGCATCGGGTTCGCGTCCAGCCTGGACGAGGTTACGAGAACATTTACAATGAAACTGGCGCTATGTTGCATGATTTGATCGACATTTACGACGATTCGTTCCCGGAATATCTATACGATTCGGACATAACGAATAATTTCGTATACCTATACAAGCTGAAGTCGAACGGAAGCCGAGTCGTCTGCAAGGTATTGGAGTACTGCGGGGAATCACTGTTGGGCTCACTGCGTCATGAGAAGAGATCGTTCAGGTATCGGCGCAATTCACATCACCGCATAGGATACTGACATCGCATTGATTCCACCACCAGAGAAGCAGTCCTTGAAGCGTACAGCAAACTGGACATGGAGCCTGTCCACCTCGTTAAGGGCAACCGCGAAGACTACGGTCCCAGCGAAATCATCCGTAGGCCGAATGGCCAGCCCTGCCTTATCGACTTTTCGAAGGCGCGCCAGCACATTGGTGAATGCCGCCGCTCCAAGATCAGATTCAACACTCCGAGATGGCCAATTTCACAACGCCTTTGCGGAGAGATACTTGCAGTCACCGACGATGCCGACTTCTTCACAAGTGGTCAGTCTATCTGACATCTGGGATCGATAAACGATCTCTCACATAGGATACTGATGTGCGGCTCTAGGGATGCTCGTATTAATCCCAAATAGGGCACTACCTCTGAGCTAACAAGCAGGTGCGAAGCCGGAAGACTACTGGCCTGTCATTGGGAAAGTGTTGACGACGCTAGGATATACCAAGGAGGACGGATGCGCGGTGATAGAAAACGCTATCGAGAATTATGAGGCAAACGTTGTTAGGAGGAGGGAGGCCCTAGATATCGCAGGGCGTGATGAGTAGAGAAGGATGTGATACGCGACTCACAAATGCATGATGTACGATCTCACATCGGCATAATATCACATAGGAGTCAATTTTTCGCTATACGCTGTCATGCACCTCAGTTATATTCACGGCGAATAGGAAGTATACGAGACACGTACTGCCAGCGTATGCCCGCTAACCACGACATCGACCCGTAGGAATTGCGCGACCGTGACAGTGCCCTAGTGCTAAGGTCACCACGATTTAGTAGCAGCCTGTGCCATGAGTACAATCGAGCGATGCTATTTACAGGCGAGGTAGACCTGCATGCTTGAGACGCGAGCAACAGGCCGAGAACTTCCTCAGTCCTGACGATGCAGGCCGGTGCCGAGGCGACGGTGCTTCAAGTTCCTGCTACAACACCTTCTTTAGCAGCTTACACCACACGGTCCACGAGCAAGGCGGCAGACAGTACGTAGTCGCAAACCACGAGGATGCGTGCCAGCTATGCTGTGAGAGCGACACTTAGTGGTCCCGGTCCGGGCTAGTGGAGATGGATGAGGGGGATGGGCGGAGAATTGACGAGGATCTGCGTAGCGAGGTGTTCCGAGAAGAGAACCTATGATCCGACGCCGGAGTTCTGTGGATAGTCAGTCTCGCGCGAACAACTCGCTTGTGATAGGGACGTATGATCGCAAAGTATAGACGTATGATTAGAATAGAGCTTTCAGACGCGTAGTAACGCTTGTAGCGGTACACAATAACATTGTAACAGACAGGAAGCCGCAATCAGTTTGCTGAGCTTCAGCTTCTGTCACTCGTGTCAAGGCATGACAGGCAGTACATATGGATAGAGGCGGCCCCGAATAGTGCTCGCATTGCGCTACAAAGCTTATCCTACACATAGGTTCTCGCCCACTTGCAAGTCTGTTCCGCATGTCAGTGCTTCAGCGCCGGTAGCAACCCCTGCACGCTTAACGGAGACACTCACCACACGAAGAGTCAAGCCACGGATTCAGCGCATGCATTTGCGCGTCGGTGATCCCGTAGGCTGATTCTATTTCGGAGCAGTAATCGCCGCTCACGACAGTGTACACCTTGTCACATGCTGGGGTGCACTGGATGCAATATGCCTAACAGGACACCATCAGTACGATGCAGGAGAAGAGGGTAGCTACATACAGCAAGCTGAAGATCTGGCAAGTACAGTGATCAACTAGAACAAGAGCCGCGGATGATAGAAGAACATACTGTTGCACGTCGATGATACCTCCGGATTCCAGCGCAGGAAGTCGCTCAGCGCTATGTCATACCTGCGAATGCGTCAGTGCGACTGTCGCAATCCCCAGTCAGTTAGAATCACTTTTCATCGATCGCGGTGCATGAATCGCCAGATTGTACAGTGTCTGGAGGAACAGTGAGATAGTACATCCATAGATAGATCGGGAGATACGCACAATACGCGGTGCAACTACGCACGGAGTCAACAATAAAATTCGCAGTGATACTCGCATTACTCACTTTGTCCAGCTCCCGCTCGCAATATTCGTGGGTGTCGCAACAGCTGATGTCGAGGTCATAGTCGCTGACGTAGTCATAGTCATTGTGGTTGTCTGCGTAGGTGATGTGCTCGGGCCGACACAAAGGACCTGACCAACTTCCAAATCGCAGTTAGAGTCCAACCAAGGATTGAGGGCCTGCAGCTCAGCTGCGGTGATGTCTTCGTTTGTCTCGATGAGACTGCAGTAGTCTCCGGAGGCAACAGTATAGAGCTTGGGACAAGCGTCACCTGTGGGATCCAATCAGTGAACCTGACATTGTGTAGGCATGCTTCGTCAAACCTCCGCCGCCCACGCAATACGCCTCGTCAAGCTCGATGGTCTCACAGGCTGTATCGAGCTATAATTGATCATGAGAGACAGGCGAAGAGGCACACCGTGTAGAGCACAATACCTCTGGATTCCATCGGAGCAGATCAGAGAAGGAGATATTTGCTGCAGCCTCCAGCGAGATGCACGTATCGCCGCTCTCTGCTGTCGCGTACGACGTACAGTTCGTGAATGAGCCGGCCGCAAGATTGCTAGGAGGACCAGTCGACGTTGAAGGCGGATAGATTGACAGAACACAGTAGCTGTGTTCGTCCATTAGTCACAGCGCCACAAGATGAACAGGTCGGACCGACCTCACTCCCAGTTGTAGCGTAGTACAGTCAGCACCTACACCAGGGTTGAGTTCCAAGAACTGAGCGCTCGTCAGCCCAAACTCGGCCTCAATGCTCGCGCAGCCATCGCCTGAAACAACGGTGTACCACTCTGCGCAATCGGGCGTGCTTTCCGAGTCCGCGTTTGATGGGCGGGTCGCGTTGTACAGGGTGTAGTTTCCCATGGGGAAAACCACGCAGATGCTTGTGTTTGCGACGGGCGCCGTGCTCTCGAGCTGAGGGTTCCACGTAACAAGCACAGATGTGTTCAGGCCAACCTCGGAAGCGATCGAGTCAAGAGTATCGTTGCTCTGTTCAGATCAAACGCATACGTTGAGATGGGAATTGAGGGACACTGAGGCATGGGAGATACCTGAACGTCATAGTAATACCCGCATTCTGAGATTTGAGATCGAATGTGAGCGTCAAAATGATGATAGTGGACTGGCATTGACCTAACGTGCGCGTCCCGTTGGCCACATCAGTGGGCACAGCCACACCCACTTGTTCGAGCGTCATCGTGTACCAGATAGGCGTGTAATTTGCAGTCGGCAAAGGGTCAAAGTTCATGGTACCAGTGCTGAAGTTGGTGGTGGGTATTGGCACTGTCGTCGAGGATGCCAATGGCGGGTACGGTGCAACTAAGAGAGTGTCAGTGACGAAGGTTCCTGAGATACGTTGGACAGGGCAGACCGCAGTAGTAGTACCTGGACAAACAAGTAAGAATTTGAATGACACAGGAAGAAGGTCATGCTGTCGTACCCAAGCCAAAGGTTCGTACAATTGGTGTTGACCTATAGCACTTTGTAGCTCCATCGTGAAATAGAAGTACACAAATGTGACTTACCTCAGGGTTGATCCTAAGAAAATCTGCAAGAGTGATGCCGTTGGCTATGACGATACTAGCAATCGTCGTCAGCATGGCAGGTACTTCCGGCGCAACGACACCGACCTATTACAATAGTCGCCTAGGAGTAACATGTCATGTGTGAGAAGACATTGAGCGGTACACCCATCAGTCCCGCACCTTCCTGCGTCAAGTACCACCTGCCACAGTTCGGCGTAGATCCCGGTCCCGTTGGGGAAGGGACAGGTGCCACGGTAGTTGGCGTCGGGCTTGGCTGTGCGGTCGTGGTCACTCCAACAGCGGGCCAACCTCCATTAGGGCTCATGCAGATCGTGTCCCCCACCAACGCCGGCATACTCTGGCAGTACGTCCCCAGTTCCGGATTGATCGAAATCAGCTGTACGGTGGTGATATTCGTACCCGTGAGTGAGCCGCTCTCTGCGGCGACGGAATCGCACGTGTCGTTCGTCTGCACGGTGTACAGAGTGCAGGTAGGCGGGATACAGAGCGTCGCTGGCGCGGCGATAGCGCAGGTGCCATCGATTAGTCCGGGGTTGTTGGACCTGATGTCGTTGGTGGAGACTTGATACTGAGCGCTGAGCGCCGCACAGGTCGTGTTCGCAGTGATAGTCACATTCTGGCCTGTGTAAACGCAGGTGGCGGACATTGGCGGCGGGCCGGTGATGCCGAAGGTGGCTGTAGGCGCAGCGGAGGCGGCCCCGGACGGGACCATAGTGACATTGTAGGAGTCGTATCCGCTAGAGCGACGCGTGAGTTATTATCCATGGCGAGCGAGAGAACACGTACGAGCCACATTGCTCAACAGCTTCAGAGAGTAGGTCTTGTAGTGGGTAAGAAAACGTTGTCGGGTTCGACAGGGTGATGTTCAGCGTCTCCAGGGTACAGAAGGTGCACAACTCGTCAGTTGGAAGTGAGAGCAGACCACCCGTTGCGTTGTATTCGTTGACAACAGGACCACAATACTGCGCGTCAGACGAGTCGTAGAGACATTGCAGCTCATATGCCCCCAGGACTGTATCAATGACGTATGTCGAGGGATACGTCGTGTTCGCCGAGTCTGTGAAAACATATCCAGCACAGTTGATTGCCACCGCAGAGCGATAGCCCGTTAATGCAGTGGTGCACGCGGACGTGCAAACGGCCTCGAGATCGGCAGTGTCTTGGAACAGGTAGTCATACGAACTGGAGTGAGTGAATCAGAGGAAGACATTCAATACGAAGTGACTCTGAGGGCGTACCTCATCAAGGGAACCGTAGAGTTACACTCAATAGTCGCCGTCAGCGCAGTGGCACAGGCAGACGGTGGCCCCGGGCTGGTCGGGAGCGAGTCCGAAGTGTAGAGCACGAAGGATGTGGTACTGTTATCGGCATATGTACTCGTCGCATTGTCCGGCGTGGTATCGAGTATACCGAGGTGCAGAGAAGAAGCGGCCGAGAGAGTCGACGCAGGTGTTGCCGACGACGGAGTAGCAGATGCACGTACAGACCTCAACTGGCCGAGGAGAAGGTCGTGGAAGAGAGCATCGTGCGCGTCACTGATTGACGAGAGCCTGTGTTTGAAAGACGATAGCCAGTCTGCGGTGACGCCGGTCGCGACGGCCACGGCGCGCAGAACCAACATAACGAAGGGTACGGGGTCCTCAATTGAGCAGACATGGACAGTCAACTAAGTACCTCTATAGACCAGGTCCAACGGACAGTGCGTGCAGCACCGGCCTTGAGCAATTTGCATCATCCAAGGGCGTGGCGCTGGTGTCATGGCTCAAGCTCTACTTGTCCAGACCGTACCATGTGGGCACGGTCAGGTAGTATCCGCGTGTGGACATAAACCAGCCTAAGAAGTAGGTCTATATCCTACTAGTTGGATGTGGTCATGACCCCGCCATATGGTGCCCAACATCCGATCCCTGTGCGGACACGTCTGTCAGCCTGGACGTCACACTCGGCGCGCGGGCATTACTACTCCGAGCGTGGAAACACTCACAGACCGCGAAGCCGATGTCTGTATGACAGTTAAGATACTATGCCAGCTTCTTTGCCAACGACAGATAGCGAATGCGCGGGTGAACAGAGCAAATTGCAATGAAAACGCGTCGGTCAAATCATGATGGATGGTCTGAGGATTCCGACGATGAGGAGAGCGAAGCGTAGAGTATTCTTGCTTACCATTCATTCGGAATACCTTGTAGAACATGACGGAAGCAGATACCGCCATAAAAGGCCATAGTCATGGAGGTCGAGGGAGGAGGAGGAGAGGAGGACAATTCAGCCGCAGTGCACACGTGACAACGACGCTGAGTCGTTCTTCATTTCCTCGCTTAGCGCTAGCGTTGTAAGTACCAACACGCTCATCACGGTCTACACATCACTGCCAGCTGCATGGACAAACCAGTGGACTCACGACTGTCAGCTGTAGAGCATATCGTTCCCAATGCGAGCACCGATTTACCTTTCGCTAATACTGCCTGTCCGCAACTTGAACAGATCCTCGTTAGGCTACATTTTGCAAGTCCTCACGTGCCGCCTCCACTCGGGTTTGCATGAGGCTAAATTGCCTTCGGCGTCGCCTATAGAGGAATCAAGGGGAACGCCTTCAATAGAGTCTGCGCGGCGTGAAGGGGTCGCCGCCGCTGTCATTGTCCGACAGCGACCGTGAGCCTAGGCGACATGCGAGTACCACAACCTTCATAGCTGCATAGGGATCGAATATCACGCGAAGTCGGGAAGGTGCCATGGCCTCATGAGCAAAGTACATAGATGCCCATTTCAGGCGACTTTCAAACTCACATTCGGATCAAACACCCAATCGAGCAGGAACAGCGGATGCTGTATCGAGTCGTCCAGCCCTCCAAGGATGATTCTAGTGTGTGTCTCTCCATAACCAGCACGCATTGTGTTCGCTGACTCGCCCCTCGACCGTATACGCATCGTGAGCGCCAATTAGCCATGAGCCCCGTACCTACCCAATGCGTCCCAAGTGTACATCGCCATCTGCATGACCTAAGTGCTGATTCTCCTGGCGCCTTCACTCGCTCGCGCAGCTTTATTGCTTCATGCGCCTAGCTTTGGCACGAGCTTCCCGACATCTATCATCAGAACGTCTGTGCTTTCTCTGGCCTGGATGGTTCTCAAATCATCCGCATGGACACGTCTGTCTTGTGATGAGCGTGCCCGGTGCCAATCTACGGTTGTAGCAGCGCCCACTCTACATAAAAGTGTAGTCAGGATGATCATGGGGGCTCGGCCGTCCTTTTCGTAAAGTTGACCCATTGACCTGCAGGGGCTCCATGCGAAATCTACAATACGCTGTCGGCGCCGGTACGTATGCATAGATGCTACTAGTACATTCAATGCACTCGCTCAGTTGGATTGCTAGTCCTCGCGGCGACTACCTCGGTCGTCTTCTCCCAAACCACCATCCCTCCGACTGGGCTTCCGGTCGGAAGTTGCACAGCCGACATCCCATGCGCCAACGGTACGTCCAATCGTAACATTTCTCGCACTAGCAAATCGTTGACGTGTATCCGCGTAGGTGCGTGCTGCAACGCCAACAGTGGGTTCTGCGGTTTCGGCCCTCAATTCTGCACTCCAATCACCACGCCCGGAGGCAACTGCACTTCGAACTGCGACGCTATCGTAGGTCATTTGCTTCACACTCCCGCTAGCTCTCATTCCCTCCTCAGGCCGAGTGCGGAAAGTTCGCAGCCGCAGAGAATCGAACTTGTCCTCTGAACGTGTGTTGCTCGCAGTACGGGTTCTGCGGAACAACATGTGCGTTCTCATCAACCTCACTACACTTACTTACCGGGATGGTAACACGAAATTGAACATGTCGTGATGTGTAGCGGATTTCTGTGAGACGGGCTGTCAGTACAATTGCAACCCTGTACCTCCTACCGGCGGTGGAAACGATGTCTTCGGCGGTGGCGCTACCCATCGGCGCATCGGTTATTACGAGGGCTGGGCCTCGTCCTCATCCTCTCGCCCATGCGACGTGTATCAGCCAGAGCAGATTGCTGCCGAAGTTCTGACGCACGGTCAGTGTAGAACATACCTCATTGACCGATCACTGACTGTATGTTGAACGTAGTGAACTTCGCATTTGCTCTGATATCGGACTCATTTCAGCTCACAGAGATGTCGCCCGGGGACATCGATCTCTGGGCTCGCACGACGTTGCTCAAAAAACGAAACTCGGCGCTGAAGGTGTTCCTCTCTGTCGGTGGCTGGTCTTTCAACGACCCGCCGACGTCGACTATCTTCAGCCAGCTCGTCGCTAGTGCTGAGAACACGAACACATTCATCAGTAGCGCCCTTGAGATCATGGAAGCATTCGGCTTTGACGGTCTCGGTCAGTGACCGTCTCCTCAAGTATAGGTTCAAACGATGTGCTGAGATAGATTCAGATATCGACTGGGAGTATCCCGCGGCGTACGATCGTGGTGGAAACCCTGCAGACAAGGACAACTACGTTACCTTCATGAGGGAGCTGAAGACCGCATTCGGCGACAGGTATGGGATCTCGTTCACGGCGCCCTCCTCATACTGGTCAGTATAAGATTGCATACTCCATACAATGTTTACTCATAGGTTGAGCGAACACCGGAACAGGTATCTACAGCACTTCAATGTCACCGGATTGCTCCAGTGGGCAGATTTCGTCAATGTCATGACATATGACTTGCATGGGGTGAGTTGCGACTTACCTGTCCGATACAACGTTCGCTAACCTTGTAGCCAGGTCTGGGACGGTGAGTAATGATACGCCGGCCATTCTTACGAGGATCTGAGCTTCCGTAGGGAAGGACCCATACATTGGATACATCGTACTTGCACACACCAACTTGACAGAAATCAAGAACACGCTGCAGCTCCTCCAGAATGTCGAGGTAGACTGGTCACAAGTCAACATCGGGTGAGTCCGCCCATCTACTGCTCGATTTCTGACACTCATGTACGTACTGCGTCAGGTTCGGCTTCTATGGACGCACCTTTGAATTGACTTCGGAAGAGTGCACAACACCTGAGGTATGTCTATCTGATATCTGGATGATATCACATGCATACTTGTGCTCAAGACCATCACAGTGCCCGTTTGTTGGTCCTGCTGATGCTGGCCCATGTACTCACAACGCAGGAACGTTGTCGTGGGCTGAGATCCAGGTAATCACAACAGGTTGTGTTCTCAATATAGTGGTAACATGCATGCTATACAGGGCATCATTAGCAGCAATGATCTACAACCGGTTCTTGACGAAGACGCGGCGGTCAAGTACGTTGTGTGGGACGACAGGCAATGGGTACGTGTCTAAGCTCCCACGGCATTATACTTCGCAAAACGTCAGATTGACACCATCACAAGGTGTCGTATGACGACGACGAGACGTTCAGGCTCAAACTGGACTACCTCAACGCGATCGTCGGTGGTTCGTTCATCTGGTCGGTTGATCAAGATGACGCGCAATATACGGCTCTCACCGCACTGTACCCCGACATCAATATCAACAATGCGAGCTCGACTCAGACGAATCAATGCAAGTACACGGGATGTGGCGAGAGCTGTCCACCCGACTATACACCGATGACTACGGTCACTACCCCGCCAACCGGATTGCACTGCACGAAGAAAGCACGTGCTAGCCTATGCTGCCCGACAGCTGCGGTACCTCAGAATTGCCAGTGGCGTGGAGGTGGAGGTACGCTCGTACTGCTTTGCAATTTACAGTGGTTGAATGAAGGCCCTATGCAACCAGGCACCACCTGTCATGGACAATGCAACGTCGGAGAGATCACGCTCGCTCTGGATCCCGCAGGTAATTCGAAATGGCCTACATGTGTGAAGGGTGTGTATCCAGAACTTCGAAGCATACACCGAATCTGACTCATAGTCATGCTATTGCACAGGACAGCAAGCATACTGCTGCTCTTCGGGGTCATCAGCCCCGCTCGAATGCTATGCGTCGGCTTGCGGAGAGACACTCTCAGAGTGCCCTAGCGGGTACTCTGGTCTGACATTCGTCAAGCAAGGAAGCACGGTACATCTCCCGCGATTATCTTCTCAGGAACTGCATTTATACGTTAGCTGCTTGGATCAATGTAGGACGACGGTTATTGCGAGGAAGAGCACGATGACTCAAACATCCGAGTGAAGCATACCTGCCCAACGGTTTGCTCCTCCAACGATAAACCAGTCTGCTGTGCATCGGAAAGCAGTGAGTCACGGTATCTGCACTTTGCTCGAGCTGTCTGATGCTAATTGCTTGAACGCCGATGGCCGCAGGTTACAACAGCTGTCATTGGGTCGGAACACCCCCGGCATGCACAGATGCTACTTGTGCTGTCGGGGAAGTCAGTGTGTGTGAGTACCAAAGATATGAGTCGTGTGAGTTGCTCCCAAAGGGAGATTGCCTTGCATTAGTCCAGGATATACAAGGCGATGCCAGCTCAACTTGCAAAGGCAAAGCACGTCGGAATTACTGCTGCACACCTCCCACGAGCGAAGAATTCTTGCCCGTTCCCGAAGATTGGGTCATACCGCTTGGCGAAGGATACGGTGCTGATCAGCCCGCTTCGTTCACTGCAGATTTCGATGATAACACCGTGAGCACATTGACCCTTCACCCTGTCTCTCACATAACAAACGGTTTATACCGTAGGGCCCTTCAGATCCGACGGGAGAAGGCACCGGCACCACGGGAATAGGAGACGATGGTCAAGAGAATGACTCCCCGGTTAGCGAAGCATCGTTGTGTATAGCTTACGCTCGCCGCCTGACTCCTAGCATGACAGTTCGGCGAAGTATTCATCACGTCACCGAATGCTCAATCCGTGTCAAGCCTAGATGTCCAAAGTGACTGGGTGCTCGTCGGCTGTGACAGCCAAAGTGATCAGCCACAAAGCATCCTCGCGTATTGCTCCATGGTAATGGATGACGACAACGCAGGCTGCGGGCATGTCTTTATTGGACAGGCCCAGCATACAATCGTCTGTACCACTATAATTGTTCATTTGGTGCACACTGACTCGGATGCATTTGCAGGTTCGAATGCCCTCAACCTGTGGTGCCGGTCCTTACGCCCGCGTCGTCTCTCTGCAAGCGCATGACGACCAGAGCGCACTGCCAGCTGAACATCAGACTGTTCTTCCTTTGAACGAGAAGGTATATGTGCTCTCATTTGACTATCAATTTGATGTCATCCCGGAGGAAAATGGCCCTGTCTAGTAAGCTCATCATAGTGTCCGTGTATATGAATTACTGCTGACAGCCGATGCCCCATAGCATGCGCGCGGATATAACGGATATACCTGGTTACTGGGACGAAATGAGTATGTATTGCACATGTATGCAGGATACATTCTGACATGTTTTGCTTCAGTTGACAGGTCAGGGCCGGATGCAACGATTGACTCATTACGCAGGCTGCTCACGGATGCTTTAGTGCACCTGATAATTCGCCGACTGACCGCAAACGAGACGTGCACTATAAGCGCAATTTCCACCAGCCGGTCGAGTACGAGAAGCGTTGGTTCGGAGGCTTCACGGAGTGGCTCCAGCGCCTTAACACCATAACGAACGGGAACAGCATTTCGCGTAACTTCCACTGGTCAGACACCTACACGATCTATCATGCAGAGGTAAACACCCGCCATCTCAATAGCAGTCGCGATAATACTGACTATCCCTTAATTTAGGAGTCATGTCCGAACTTTCAATCGAGTTTGGACATTTCGGTATCAGGTAATGCCCAAATAAACTCCCAGTTCGGCTATTATCTCGAGGTATGCTCCTTCATAATTGAAGTGGGTAAATACTGACCCTCACCCGCGCGTCGTTGTTAGGCCACTGTAGTCCCGCCAGCCATACAACAGGCTTACATCCACGTCAATGCTGGCGCATCCGCTTCCGCAATGTTCACTATGACCGGGCTTGCGAAAGCGGAATGGAGCTCGGACCAGTACGAGCTTATCAGTTTCGGCTTCCCGGGGCTGTACTACCCTGGGCTGTTGACCCTTGGACCGAGTCTGCATCTATACGGCCAGCTCTCCGGTGAAGTGTCACTGTATGGGCAATTGTCGACGAGTGTTGGGTATTCATTCCCGGTAAGGCTGCGTCTGCATGGCGTTCGGAGTCACGCTGACACGCGTACTACTGCTCTAGAGCCTCAACTATGCCATAGGGTCTACGACAGACGAGCCTACTCTGGGATCCGACTTGACGGGATCAACGGCCAACAACAATGGCTATAACTACAGTGTGTCGCATTCTGTGTTTTCCCCTTCACTCGCTGAGACTAAGCTAGACTTCGGGTATAACGTCGAGTTGAGTGGCGGGCTTACGGCCTACCTCACCCCAAGCCTTGAACTAGGGCTCACCGTGCTCGGAGGGGCTGTCATGGACGCAACGGTGTGTACTGCTAATCAACCGGCAGGTCGCCACTCATAGCAACTGTTCTACAGGCTTACGTCCAGGCGGAGCTATATGCTGGGTTGTACCTCAATGGTAGTGTATCACAGTCGGTGAGTTTCCCATATGATTACTGGCCACGCAGTACCATGTTGAAACCATAACAGCAAGCACCGCAAGTCTGTATTCAGCCCCAGTACGGTGTCAACTTACACGGCGGGCTCAAAGGTGCAGTGGTGTTCTGGCACGACCAATGGGACGTACGTATGCCCTCCCTCCTCGACTCTTTGTTCGGATACTGATGTCCTACCCTAGCACACCTTCTATCAAAACTCGTTTGATTTTGGCGGCGTTTGCTATGCCTCCATGTCGGAATCTAGCAGGCGCGAATATCCTTTCCACAACGTCACCGATTCAGCTGCTGTCGGGAGCAGATTGCCGTTACAGCATGAGGGTTCTCGCGCGTTCTACTCAGGATGGGAGCGCACAGGCGACGCTCAGCAGAAGCCGGAAGTCGCAGAGCCACCGATGTTACCTGCAGAGCTCAAATCGACGACTCTGAGCCACGAGCGCGCGTCTTCTAACTTGGAGCGACGGGATACCATCCCGTACTTGCCAGGATCGCTGTTCTGCCCAGCGGAGACCAGTGATCTCGACCAGACGACGTCGAATGGAGGTCAGTCTTGTCCTTCGCCTTCGTGATAACACAGCACTGAATATATCCTAGAGGACTGCATCTGCTATAGTGACTCAAACTTGGCTCCGACTAACCAGCTGATCGACGTCTTAGCACGTCGGCATGTGCTTGTAGACGACTCTGACCCGGTGGCCGGAAATCTTTCAGTCCACGGTGACGGAGTCTTCGATAATGGGACACATTCGTTCGCTCGCCGTGCTCAAATACTGGTCGAACAAGCCCCGTTGAGAGCGTGTCAAAATGTGTTTGTAAGACATTGAGATTGTCTTGTTCTTGGTCGCCGCTAACCAATTCGCTTGTAAGGTGCGCATCCCAGACTATTCCAAGACAAATGTCATTGCGTACTATGACCATGATGATCCCGGTGGTCTTGATCCTACGATCGGGTCATATACGCAACTGCCGCTGAACCTGGGGGGAAAGCTCGTCACGGTGAGTCCGCATATGACCGCGGGTAAGTCTCACGGTATTGACGATGGTGTACTTAGCAAAATAACAACCCCATCTATGCGCGCGAGCATGTTTACGAGCAAAGCTTGTCTTCGTTGTTTGTCGATTATCTTTCGCTGCAGCCCAACCTCTGGCAGAGTCAAGCCGGCCTCAACAACCCCAACGACAGTGTCGACTTCTGCACCTGGGTAGTAAGCAACCTCGTCGACGTCCCGGCGTACTCGCCTCAAGGGTCCAGATCGCTCTTCACACAATTGGGTAACTGCTACCCCAGCACTGTGAGTGGTGTCAGCACCGTCGGTCTTCAAGGAATTACGAACAGCATGCCTATCCTGTATGTGGTCCATCTGCAGTACCAAGCAATATGCTGACCTTGCTCCTCTTAGCGAGCAAACGACAAATAAGATTAAAAACACTGTGTTCTACGACGGAGAGCGGCAGTTGTACACTCCCTTAAAGATGATCCCCATTCAGGACGACACAGTGTTCCGCGGATACTGTCCACAGAAGCAAGTCGCGGTTCTGCGAGCGGCTGCGGGCATCCCTTCCTATCTCAACCAGGCAAGCACTCCTGACTTATGATCATATATTGTCTTCTGAATGTGAGTCCGTCCAAAGTGGGAAGTCCGCCAAGAGGTCTGTCTCTGGATTCGATGTCTGTAGTGAGCTCTTCGTGGCTCACGATGGTTCCATGTTTTTCCAGTTTCTGAAGGCAAATACCTGCGTGCGCACGGCTTGGGCAAACTGGTATGCTACCTACTTGGCTTCCACGACGGTCGATGGTGTGGTTTGATCCTCGCTACAAGCTGTGGTCTGTGCTGACCTTGTGCTAGCACCGAACAGGGATCAAATCAACATCCCAAATGTTTACGATAACTGGAGTGAGTCATGATTCAGTGTTTCGGGAGTATTGTTCTGAACAAATTCCGCTAGTTGCGTCCATCGTGAAGAACATCAAGCCGTTTTTGACGAGCCAGCTTAATTTGCTTGTTGAAGACTACAATGACGTTGTGAACGGTCAAGCCGGCGGAGCTCCTCTGATCGACATTGTACGTATCTAACGATGAACTTGAGGGCTCACATTCTGACGGGCGTATGTTTGTAGTCCTTCTATGTCTTGATGGACAACAATCAAATTCTGAACAAGCAAGGGGACACTCTCGACACGCCGGCCACCGTCTACACGCGCCAGCAACCCGTCAGCAAGCAAGACATCATGGACCAGATCATCAATAACGTACCCGATATCATGCTGGTCAATCTTTTGCCGACACATTGAATACCGAAGATCGACATGGCGCTCCAGAGGAAGTCGAACCGTCTTACTCATTTGTTTCTTGCAGCAATCAGGTCTCGTATCGCGCTCTTAACGCAGCGTAGGCCCACTATATCTTTGGGTTGGCTTGTCTCATCCATGTATACGCCGATGTTGCAACTAATGATGAATCCAAGCACATGCAGGCTCTAGGAAATCCGGGGAATGATGAGTGAAGTGCGGCTCGACATCAAGCTTGCAGACATATGCTTACATCTGATTGTCCCCGCAGATGAGACCGCGATCCGTGTGCGCCGTACACGCATTACGCATCAGTGAGATTTAGTAGAACGAACCAGGGTGGATCGCGTTTGGTACGCACGCTGTATCAATATGACTGTTGCTTCGCATGACTCGGCCAGCCTGAGTGCCCTGAGAATCAGAGATCGCGTATGCGCTTCGAGGGGCATGGGAAGCATTCAATATTCAATACTGACGCAAACGATATCCGAGTGGGACACTAGCCTGAGTAGCCTCAAGGCATTAGACACGAGCCGCCTCTGACCGTAGCCTTGGTGCGAACTGTCGCAAGTTCGGGGGTCCGAGTGACGGAGTACCAGTACGCCAGCTCCTACTTACCACTCAAGTGCGGGAGCCCAATTGCTTCATACCGATTGTTCAACGTTCAACGGGTTAACGTTCGTCGTCCAAACGTTCACTGTTCTCTGAGTCGGACTCAGACTCAGACTCTCAGCGAGTTCTATCACGTGCGTAAGCATGTATTGGCCCGATGCTCGCGTGGGCAACACGGCTGAGACTCCTTTCTATGAAGGGCTTTATCGGACAAAAATCGAGGGGCCTAGTAACGTACCTATGCGTCCAGCCCAGATCCGGAAGGACCGTACAGGACAGTACGGGCTAGTACGGGATCGCTCAAGATCGGTCAGGATCTTGCCAGATTCCGACCGATCTTGAGCGATCCTATCGTTACTTGCCGCTTTCCATACTATCCTGTACGATCCTGTTAGTTCCTGAATGAGCCTGACCCATCACGTCCTGTCTGATACTGTCCGATAATGTATGTGCCTGTGAGTTCTCGTCCCATCCTGTCATAATGTGTAGGATCCTGTCATATCCTGCCTGCCACGTCCTCTCTTGTATGCTCCCCTTCCGTCCCGTCCCGCTCGGTCCCGTTCATGTACCGTTATGATCAGTAGGTCAATCGTTCACTATGACCTAGTGATATTGTCCAATAAATGATTTTGTCCAAGTGGGCCACAGTACTACGTAATGCCATAGGTGCGAGCCTGAGTATCCGGAGGCCCGTGTGAATCCCACTGTCGCGTGAGCGCCCAAGCGCATCGAGGTTGTCTAGGCTGTCTCAGTCTCGCCCACCACTCCTTCTCGCTCTACTAGCACCCACCCGCGACGTCGACAGCATCCCGAGGCCGCCGTCACACGCACACCCGCCAGCAAGGAACAGGCCGGGCGTCGCCGCATGCGCGACCTGTAAATCCCGTCTCTCTCCTTCCTGACACCGCCTCCCTCGCACCTGTGGCCACTCACACCGCTCCTTGATACACCCTGCGAGTGCGTCGACAAGCGACGGGCTCGTGACGTGGCACAGACGACGCGCAAACGCGTCCGCGCGGTCGGCCGGCCGCGCGTTCAAACATCGCGCCTCCGACGGTGGTCGACTGGCAAACTCCAGCGATGCGCCAAGTGCATCGCTGGAGCGGTGGGAGGTTAGCGAGGCGCAGCACGGCCAGTAGTGCCGCAAACAAGGTGCGTGGTCGCTCCCCGTCCGTTCTGGCTCACTCATCAACCCTAGTACCCTCCGTGCCTCGTCCGCCACCTCAGGCATGCGCAACTCGGGCCCGTTAGCATGCGAGGGATCCACTGACGTACCGCCGCCACCAACCGCATGCCGCCGCCAGCCTGCTGCTCCCACCATCGTCACCCCTCCCTTCGCGCGCCAGTTGCGCACCCACTAACAACACCGCCCGCGATCTGCACTCCGACTCGAAGTCGTCTCGCGCCGACCTTCAACGTGCAACGTTCCTCCTCCCATGTCTTCCGACACGTCAACCTCTCCGCGATGTACATCTCAAGGTCTGCAAAGAGATGCAACCCCTCCCTGCACTTCGCAGCTGCCTCGCCACAGCCGACGCGCCAAAGGAAGATCGCCGTACCCACGCCTACGCTCGATGCGAAGACGGGCGAGTCTCCGGCGATGCGCTACACAAGCAACGGGCTCACGCCAACGTTCCCTGAGGACCTGCAAACTCACACTGTCATGCTGCGACGTGCGTGAATACTTACGCCGTCATGATGCGTGAATACTGGCAAGCCTGGGTACGTACACACCAGCTTGAAACGGCCGCCCAGACTGCGGGGCCCGAACCCGTCGCGATTATGAACGTCGTGAGGCCTCAAGAAAACGACTCACCAACTTGAGTTCAACGGGGGCAAGGCTGGACTGCCACGGTATGTTTCGTAAGTGCCCTTACCTGCTGCAGCCTGATGATGCTCCAGCTATATATAAGTAACATACAAATTCACAAAACCTGTATGTATATAGTATATATACTGTATATGTACAGTTTATGTAGTACAATCTACTGCTGTCATAGTCATTTCCCATCATCATGAATCAAAGTACATGCTAAGGTTCAAGACAATGGATAATGCTTGTACAGCCTGAATATGGCTATCTATACCAGACGGTAGTTGATTGTATATGTAACAAAGTGTTACCAACACCCAGACTTTAGTTGGTCCTAAACAAGGACAAACCTTCCCTATTGTCCTTATGTAGTTAGCTCAGGGCTATGTAGTTACTGACAGGTGGTAATTGGTTGGATATGTGACAGGGGTTACTAATCACCTAGAGATTAGTTGGTCCTGATCAAGGACAAACTATTTCCTATTGTCCTTGTAGTTAATGACAAGGCTTACATATATGTATAATATTTTACTGGCCTTCAGTAATGTGTATGACTAGGAGAGTATTGACTAGTTGTCTTAACTAGTCTCCGCTATGACTTGTATGCTAGTTCTCTTGTATTGACACTAGTATTATTAACTAGTGACCTATTGCTAACCCAGCTGGATAGTATGACTTGACTTTTTGTGTACTAATTCTCTTGGTTAGTATCTCAGATTGACTGTTTAATCAGACAGTCAGAGCCTCATGTAGGCTTTAGAGAGATAAGCAGAGTTATATTGATCAGTCAGACCATTGTTTCCCAAAGCTGAACATGCAAAGAACAATGACCTTTCTTTGTCTTATTGAGCCTGGTCTCTTGTTTGTCCTGAATCCTTTTGATCTTACTCCTTTGTTGTTCTCTTAATTGAAATCACTCAAAATGGTTGCCATAGTTCATTGCATAGACTCCAAGAATCAATGAATGAGCCCTCAATTCACTACTCCAGTGCCCTCCATGCTACCCATCTCAACCTTTGAGTCAAAGACAGTGTCATCTTCATTGCTGCAAGTGCTAGTACATCTCTGTTAGTGTGGTTCTTTGCACATCAGTCGGTACTATATTGCTGACCTTTAGCAATATAGGTGAATATGAGAGTATCAACTAGTTGTTTTAACCAGTCTTTGTATTGATTTTGTCACTAGTCCTTGTGACTAGTCTTGTATTGTATTGACACTAGTCTGATTGACCAGTGAACTTATTGCTTTCCCAGATGGTTAGTATTGTGTGTTCACTTTGCTTGCTTGTAACCGGATTCCCATTATACCGCAATCATTATACAACACCAGGCTTACATTACTTCAGACAGTCAGAATCTCAGTACACTGTCCTTTATGTACCTTGCCCATCAACAATACTACCTTTATTTACTGTGTGCACATGCATGTAACCTTCAAGTTGTGTGTTTCCCAGCCCACCCCAATGAGAAGACAAACCCAGGTGTCGCGGAGCTAGGTCTATGATAAGTTACATAAGCAAGGCCACACAGAAAGTCCGATCCACGGGGACATGCATTCCCGGAACGCGGAATGTCACGCACTGTGACGTTCAGTGATGTTCCTAGGGAGCGCAACTGCCGCTTTGCTGACTCCTATTTCACTCAGAGCCCCATTGAGAATAATGTTGTCAACATATAAAGTTACTAGTATCTACCTTTCAGCTTTGAGATGTGGCTAGCGGAGCGTGTTGTATCATCTGTGATTGTTGAGGGTGACCGTGACGGATTTAACGATGTTACCGGAATAGGCAACTATTGCTCGGCCACATCTTGCCTCAGGCCTCAGGCCTCAGCCTCGCCGCTGGTTCGTAGTAGCCAGTGCTGCACTGTATCTCATGCTATATCGAGCATGCAGACAATGTTAAAATGCTGTCAATATATTGGAGTGTAGGCTTCAATAATCCTGGCCTTAGCGTACTATGTCGGAATCAGTTTCACGGAATTCTGTATGCATTCCTCTAAGTGCTCTGTGTGACAGAGCCGAAGTTGTGAAATTGCTGCAGAAATATCCAGTGGACACAGCTACGACCGTGGTCGTTTTTTCAATGATCAATAGGTGGTAAGAACTTTACAGAGTGATTAGTTAAGATTTGACATACTGTCAGTAGTGGCCTTCAACTACGCTTTGAGCTCTTGTCACGATGTGATGCGTTCCCCAATGTCGCAGAGCTAGGTCTGATGCGACTAGAAACAGAACTTGAAACAGAAATACTTGACCTCAAGGTGTTGGACCGAGGTCAACAACAGTCTAGACAGCGTAAGACGCAATGACTAGCAACTCCAAGTTAGTTACATTGCACTCTACTTAGTACAATGTGAAGTGCTTACCTAGCAACTCCAAGAGGATGAGCTGGAGTGCTAGGCAGCGTACAGGGCCCTATATATACTGGCTAGGTTTAGGGCAGGTCTATCTACGCTGGACCCGAGAACTGAGGTCATGTGTACGTATGAGTCAGAACGAGTCAGAACGAGTCAGGTGGCTAGGCGCTGCCGCAGGGCACATGATAAGTTACATAAGCAAGGGAGAACGTCCGATCGACTGGGAGGTACGTTCCCGGAACGCGTTCCGGGAACACTCTTGCGGAACGGCCTTGGGGAACGCGTCACATCGTGACGAGAGCTCAAAGCGTAGTTGAGGCCACTACTGACAGTATGTCAAATCTTAACTAATCACTCTGTGAAGTTCTTACCACCTATTGATCATTGAAAAAACGACCACGGTCGTAGCTGTGTCCACTGGATATTTCCGCAGCGATTTCACAACTTCGGCTCTGTCACACAGAGCACTTAGAGGAATGCATACAGAAATTTCGTGGGACTACAAATTGAAACTGATTCCGACATACTAGTACGCTAAGGCCAGGATTATTGAAGCCTACACTCCAATATATTGACAGCATTTTAACATTGTCTGCATGCTCGATATAGCATGAAATACAGTGCAGTACTGGCTACTACAAACCAGCGGCGAGGCTGAGGCCTGAGGCAAGATGTGGCCGAGCAATAGTTGCCTATTCCGGTAACATTAAATCCGTCACCCTCAACAATCACGATTCACAGATGATACAACACGCTCCGCTAGCCGCATCTCAAAGCTGAAAGGTAGATACTAGTAATTTTATATGTTGACAACATTATTCTCAATGGGGCTCTGAGTGAAATAGGAGTCGGCAAAGCGGCGGTTGCGCTCCCTAGGAACGTCACTGAATGTCACAGCGCGTGACGTTCCGCGTTCCGCGTTACGCGTTCCGGGAACACATGTCCCCGTGGATCGGACTTTCTGAAGCAAGGCCATATGATGAGAAAGTCACAAGACGAACCCTAGCACGTGATGTGTCACGTGACTAGTCAGAAGGCCGTTCCAGGCGAAGTCTATCGTACAGCGTATCGTACAAGTCCATAGAAAATGAGCAAAATAGGATAAAACAAGGCAAAAATACGGGGCCTCCGTGTCATACCATGACACCAGGCTGACTATACTTATCATTGATTCTGTTTTACTGTTTGATCCACTCACAGTGGCTCACTGCTCTGAACATATATTATAGGTAGTATAATAGTACATTGTTCTTTGATACAAAATATGATACCTTCAGCTCTATTGCTCCAGATCTTACCATGCTGGGGGTTGCTAGCAGCTAGATATGGAGCAGAGCATCTTGTACTCATTCTGTTGAAGTGGACATTGGCAAGGCACAGGAACATTAATCACTACAAAGGAGTTTGTCAAACTATTTTCCCCCAAACTTATACATGTAAAGAACAGTGACAAATTTGTCTTATTGAACAAGCTTCCTTGTGATATTACTCCTTTGTTGTGCCTTGAAGTTGAATCAAAACAGAAATGACCATAGTCCAGTGTGTGGGTCTAATGATCATGTACACATTTAAATGAGACCTTCAATTGCCTCACTACTGTTCTCCATACTGTCCATCTTGAACTCCATGTTGAAAACAATGTTGCCTTCATTGCTGTGAATGTTAATATATTCTGTTAGTGCTATTTTTCTCATGTCAATCAGTAGTATAATCCTGATACTAGTGAATGATGGTTTATTTGCTTATTCTAGTTGAATGAGATGCCACAAATGTCAACATGTAGCATCACTTAGTAACATGATGTGCCAGCAGTTGTCTAAATTCAATCACACTAATAATACTCAGACCTAACCCTTGCCTATGAGTAGGCTTGAACATGCCAATCTCATCTACTTTATCAAATGTGCTGTTCTACTCACTTACACCCATGTCAATTTGATGATTGATTCCCAAGATACTCAATCCACCAGCTGATGCAATGCCTTCAGAATCACTGATGTACCATGGGTATGTGCTATGATCATTTTCAGAAAGACATGATCATTTCAGGATATCAAATATCATCAATTATATATCTGTATGCAACCTGAGCAACTTCATGAGCATGGTCAATAGCCTAATGAATTATCAGAAGCCTATGCTAGTCCTCAACCCATCAGTCTGGAGGCCACTGTAGTTCACACAACTGGATTATACTCCCTAGTTATGCTGTAAGCACCATGCACTAGAGCTCAACAAGGCAAATCAAAAGGTGTATAAATTGAAGCAATAGGATAAGATTTGAGTGATTCTCTGCAAGTGATCACTAGTGTGCAATGTGCAATGATTTCTATTTTTGGTGCCACAACACAACATTTGCAAACAGCAATGATACAGGACAGGACAAGACAGGAAGGTACAGGACAGGAAGGTACAGGACAGGAAGGTACAGGACAGGACAGGACAGGACAGGACAGGACAGGACAGGACAGGACAGGACAGGACAGGACAGGACAGGACAGGACAGGACAGGACAGGACAGGACAGGACAGGACAGGACAGGACAGGATGTACCAGCAGCCACAGGATCTGGAGAGATCCTGTAGAATCCTGTAGAATCCTGTAGAATCCTGTAGAATCCTGTAGAATCCTGTAAGATCTGGGATGTGCCTGTGAGCCATTGAAGAGCTGTGGAGCATTTTTGTCCAGTATTCACATCTGGGATTTCACCATAAATGAACAGACAGGACAGGAATTAACATGAGGGGACAGTAAGGGACAGGACATACCGGGACAGGACAGTACCAGACGGTACAGGATTCGAAGTGTTCCTACAGGATCGTACCAGATCGTACCAGATCGTACCGGATCAGGCAAGCTCCTGGACAATCCTATCTTATCTGTCCGGTTTCCGTGATTTCCTGAGCAAACCGGAGTGAGCTCCAGAGATCCGGTAGGATCCGGTAAGATCTTTTGAGTTCTGATATGATCCGACAAGATATGCCCCGGATGGCCTCAGTAGTTCGAATTTTGTCCCATACGGGCCTTGATACCTTTCCACCTTCACCGCTGCCATCTCCTCACAGCTATTGAAGGGTTCTACGCTCTGGTCCTCGTCTTAAATTGCCTAGCTACATGTGAAACACCTCTCGGGAGTATATAGGCCAGTAGGATTACCCCCACGCCGTTCTCGTCTCGTCCTAATAGTAATACCAGTAGCTTTCCATGGACCCGGAATCGAAAGAGGGTATCCTAGACAGTTACTTCAGAAATGCGCTCAATGCCCATTGCATGTCCCGTCTCGACGTTCAGCCTGTGGGCTGTGATGACTCGCAGGACGTCCAAAATCCTATGCTTCACGACTTGATCGACACCACCGACAATTCGTACCCTCGACATATCCATACCTCATGCGAGACAGACGTCATGCTGTATCTGCACAGATTGAAGTCGGCGGAGACGAACGGCGGGATAGTGGTCTGCAAGATGGCTATGGCGACCATTCAGGGAGAGGAAAACTTACAACACGAGGCTGAAATCTACGAGGCCCCTTACACGGAGCCGCTTCGTGGCAACATCATGCCGAACTACTTTGGACTGTTTCGAGGAGTGGTGGACGAACAGACCGTCACATGTATGGTGCTGGAATTTTGTGGGGAGGCAGTGTCGGGCAGTCTGCATGAGCAAAAGGAATCATTCAGGTATTGGCTCGCTGTCTGCAATCGCTAGGATGATTCTGATGATGATGCCAACAGAAAGGCAGTAATCGAAGCGTACCTGGAATTACATTCAGAACGCATTCAGCTCGTCAAAGGGGGCAGAGAAGACTACAAGACTCGAGACATAATCCGCAGGTCGGATGGCACGCCTTGTCTCGTGGACTTTTCAGAGGCGTGTCGGCATATCGGCGGTCCATGTGTTACCTCAGAACTCGAGTACAGTGATTACAAGACTCCGCATGAATGGCCTCGTTCGGATTTGGAATGTGGAGAGCTGCTTGCTGTTTTCGGCGACGCATGGGTTTTCGTGTCAGGTTAGTGTATATTTCTGCTGAATGGACGACAACTGCTCACATTGAAGATCGCTCCTCACTCAACTAAAGCTCGACTAGAAATCCGAAGTGCGTCAATGTTTATACATTACGACAAGGACGCGTCGGCGCAGGACTACTGGGACACATACGGACGGGCATTCAAGGCCCAGGGGTACAGCAGGGAGGACGGGCTTGCGCTGATACAGCAGGCCTGTCAGAAGCATGAAGATCATCTCGAAAGGAGACTCAGGATTTTAGACGAAGTGGAGCGTGTAAACCAGTAAAGAATGTACCAGTGTAGCAAGCTATTAGGAATCACTGCCTTCGGCTTTCACATCCAAGTAGCAGACGCTTAGTACACAATGATTGAATCATGCTGCAGATTGCAAATGTGTATGATTGCTGTACCAGTACGCCCGCTCCCACCCAATTGAGTGCGGGTGTTCAAACGTTCAATATTTCATCGTTCACTGTCTCTGACTCTCAGCTCTATCACGTGCGCATGGCCCGACGCGTGGGCAACCGCGGCTGAGGCTCCTTCATCCGTCCTCCTCTTCCTCCTCCACCGCTGCCATCTCCTCCCACATCTCTACGCCTCGATTCGCGTCGTTGAATACTCAGCTCTAATAGTAACTGAACTACCTGGGCAAATTCCATGCCAATAGTCCAGTTCACACCCTTCTCGTCTCTCGTTCAGCCCGCATTCTGGCACGCGCTCACAGACTTCAAGATCGATGTCCTCCGGCTCTCTGACGACTCTGTGACAATTCATGGCTCCTATGCTACCGGGCGATCCGTGAAGGATCGCGAGTCTGGCGCCGAGATAGCGCTCGGATGTAATCTGTCTGTTGGTGGCGAGTCGTTCTCGAAGACAGACAGGTGAGTGGCGCCGTTATGGGTTGAAGGTTATCGCTAGAACGGACGCGCGACCCGCGTTGTTCATAGGGCACCTGCGCACTCGGCACAGGTTACCGGTGTATTCAAGAATTACAACACCATCGAGGAGTTCAAGGCAGCAGACAAGACCGCGCTCTTCGCCCAGGTCACCGACGAGGTGTGTATCTGTTCGCGTTATGTCTTTTCTCCAGTACCGGCAGACACCACCAGTGTCTGTATGCCGCTGGCACGAAACATGAGCACATGAGAAGCGGGACTCCGTACGAAGTCCAGTCCTAAATCGAAGTCTTCTTGTCATGCCGAGCGACCTGAAAGGTCCTACGAATTGGAGGCGGAATAATCAGTGAAATGCTGTTGGTTACGCGATATATTGACGTGGAGGAGGAAGAGGACGGGGGTCCATGTGAGTATGGCTAGACTGCTGAGACCTGTGATCTCTACCGTCTACTGTATGCCACATGACCTCGAGGTGCGACCTTCACCGCCTAACAGTCCGAGCACAAATGTTGCTCGTTACTTTGACACTTCCCGTGTATTGAATTGATACATGATCAATTCACATTCTTTGATTCCGTAGTTGAGTTGTCCATCGCAAGCTCACGTCGTCACTAGATATGGAAGAGTATCACCGTCGACCATTCGACGGCACAGCTCAACCGCTTCTTGCTTATCACCTTCGCGGATCTCAAGAAATATAAGTACTACTACTGGTTCGCCTTCCCTGCTTTCGTGGCCAAGCCTGCATGGGAGATCCAGGGAGACTGGAGGGCCGCCTCAGACGAGTTCAACGATTCCTTCGTGCGTTCCTCGTTCCTTCGCCCCTTCTTCATGTCCCTTTTGACGGCCCGGTCGTAGCTCTCCGCAATCGAGGCAACGCAACTAGCATCTCCCCGCGCCTTCTTCCTCGTCCGACCAAAGACTGGCAGTGACGAGCCCGAGATCGCACCCGTCGAAGAATACACACAATTCTTCGCCAACGTCGCTCCCGAGCAGCGCACCATTGCCTTCCTCGACCCCTCCGCGACGCCCTCCAACCCCGGCTGGCCCCTGCGCAACCTCCTGACCTACCTCCATACCTTGCACCCCGCGCCATCGTACCGTATTCTATGCTGGCGCGACTCTGAGCGCCCGAATGGCGCGCCGTTCAAAAGCCGCTTTGGCGTTGTGTCCCAGGGTGCGGGCGAAGTCGCGGTGCAGACGGAGAAGCCGACCGCGGTGGGCTGGGAGAAGAACGTGCAGGGCAAACTTGGTCCGCGTGTGGCGGACTTGGCGCCCATGATGGATCCGACGAGGTAAGCCGGCAGTCTAGGCATGAACTGGGATGTTCGCTCATGCGCGTCGCGCGACAGGTTGGCGGACCAGGCTGTGGATCTCAACCTGAAGCTGATGCGATGGCGCATCCTGCCTGCGCTCGACCTTGAGAAGGTTGCGAACACGCGGTGTCTCCTCCTGGGAGCGGGCACGCTCGGGTGCTATGTGGCGCGCACGCTGATGGTCTGTCCACCTAGTAATCCCTTGGACACGTGCTGACACCGCTTTTGTGCAACAGGGATGGGGCGTTCGCAAGATCACCTTTGTTGACTCTGCCCGCGTGTCGTTCTCGAACCCTGTCCGCCAACCGCTGTTCGAGTTCGATGACTGCCTGAACGGCGGGAAGCCCAAGGCGGCATGCGCTGCTGAGCGGCTGAAGAAGATCTTCCCTGGCGTTGTGAGTTGCTTATCCCCGCGTTGCGTTCACCACTGACCCCCTCAACAGAACTCCTCCGGCCACAACCTGAGCATCCCCATGCCGGGCCATCCCATCCCGCCCGCGTCCGTCGAGCAGGCGAAGAAGGACGTGGCGGCGCTCGAGAAGCTCATGGACGAGCACGACGTCGTCTTCCTCCTCATGGACTCGCGCGAGAGCCGGTGGCTCCCGACCGTGATGGGCGCAGCCAAGGGCAAGGTCGTCATGAACGCCGCGCTCGGGTTCGACACATTCCTCGTCATGCGCCACGGTGTGCGCGCGTCGCTCGCGAAGGGTGATCGACTTGGCTGCTACTACTGCAACGACATCGTTGCGCCTGCGGATGTGCGTACTTTCTCTTGACATGTTGTATCGGTCGACAACGATTCATTGACGTGGGTATATGCAGTCCTTGACGGATCGGACCCTCGACCAGATGTGCACCGTCACTCGACCGGGCCTCGCTTCGATCGCCGCATCCACCGCCGTCGAGCTGCTCGTCTCCCTCCTGCAGCACCCCGACGGGTACGTCCGCTTCCTCTGACCGTGGTCTAATCTTATCTTATACATCGGCGTCCAGCATCAACGCGCCCGCCCCGCCGCCGCAGACTCAAGGGAGCGAGCCTCCGCAGGGCTCCGAAGGCGTGCTGGGCATTGTCCCGCACCAGCTGCGCGGCTTCCTCGCGCAGTTCCGGAACATGCCCATAACTGGCGCTGCCTACGACAGGTGCACCGGGTGCAGCGAGACGGTGGGTCATAATGGCGGTGCGTGCTGCCGGCTTTGTGCTTACGTTCTGAGTATAGGTCATCAAGGCATACGAGACGCAGGGATTCGAGATGCTCCTCAAGGCATTCAACGAGCAGAAATTCCTCGAGGAGTTGACAGGGCTCGACAAGCTGTACGACGAAGGAGAGGCGGCGCTGGAGGCCGTCGGGTGGAACGATGACGAGGGCGAAGATGACTTCTGACGGATCCAATGACGTGATTACGAAGAGATGAATGAAGGAATGTATTGTTGTACTCATACCCGTCGCAGTGTAACGTTGGCCTACATGTATGCTTGCTATACCCTGTATCGATTGCTTTGCGTCCTTGTCGTGGAATATAGATGCGAATAGATGCAACGGGATATATACCATGTGACACAAGAATGAGCAGTCGGCATCGATGCTTCTGCAAGTCCGTACAACAAGAACGCGCGCTGCCGTGTCTAACTATACAGTCCTGCTCCGACTGAGAGGCTTGTCCCCCGACAGACTTCCAAAGAAGCGTGGACCTTCGAAAGCGGTCATGGCGTCGCTATCGAAGGTGCTCAATTGGCCATCGACGATCACCTCCCTTGTTACCAGGATATCGAGCGCCACCAAAGTGTGCCTGCGTTTCCTCCCAAGTAGTGAGAAGAAGCTTGTCAATCAAGGCCCGGGAAGGAACGCGTCAGGATCCGTGAATCTCGACGCAGCTGCAGGCGTACCTAGACGACGGGGAAGTCACGTCTGTGTGCGCAGTATCGCGCTCGCCGTGGATCAGGTCTTCGCTGATGCTGATGCCAGGAGGTTTCTCCCAGAGCCATGAGATCGCCCGGTGCTTCTCCCTCAGGTGTTGGCGGACGTTGAGTCTAGCCGAATGTCAGCGCTTCGCTCCGTGCAGAGCGGATTGACATACACAGCAAGAAGTGCATTGACATACACTGGCGCCATGATTCACTGTTATGTAGTCCGCTTCAGAGTCAATGACTGTACTTACCGGTACATGACGGCTCATGCAGGTGAAACATATCCACGATCATATGGATGTCGTGCCATTGTGGAATATACTGGTCAGACCAAGGTTTGTGAACGCTGGTCCATATATCGTTGAGGTCCCACTCACCGTGATGAATTGTACAAATTGGACGACACTACAATGATACTGGATTAGCGCGATCCGTATGACCTCCGGGGAACAACGCACACAACGAGCAGTCCGCGATTGACTGTGTAGATGATTAATCTGGAAAGCACGGTATGGGCACTATCAAATGGTCATTTCAGCTCATCGTGATGTGGGGATGGAGCAGCAAGAGCATACCCGTCGGCGGTGTGGGACTTTGCGCCCTGCAAAATGAGACATAGTGAAACGGTGATATAGAGATCAGTAAGGAGTGCGGCGATAGCTTGAACGCTGCCCGATGGCTGTCACAAGCATAGTCGTCAGCAATGCAGCCATTTTCGCAGTCAGTACTGGCAGATGCATACTATCACAGCGGAGAGGCGTATAGATATACTTATGTTGATACTGCAGGTTTTATTAAGTTCAGTACCATACGCAAAGTGATGTTCTCTGATAGCCGCTTACGTAGATTCATAGGCGAAGACTAAGCATACAAAAAGCAATCAGTATTCCCCATTCATTCCGAAACATGACGATCCACAAACCGAAGCCTGCCGCTATATAGTACGCAGAGATGTTGTTAGTAGACTCCTGCGAGCAGACGAAAAAACGTTTACCTGCAGAGAGCACCGTGAAAGTGACCTATGATCGTGAATCAGCATGTGTCACTAGTGACAGGTGAATTTCATACGGCAATGGATGTCAGCACAAGTTGACCGCTCTTCTGTGCCATGACTGCAAACCTGTTTTGTGAGCGTCATCATACACCGCTTCGGGGCTGACTTACGCTTCCAGATGTTGTGAATGAAGAAGCTGATGGGGACGTGAGTGAAGAGAGCCTCGAGTGAGCATCTCAGCGACTGGCCATTGTACAAGCAGAATCACAATGGTCTGAGGGTTTCATGTCACATCTGTCTCGCTAGCTGGTGATATATCTACTCACCGAAACGATGCAATGCGCTATCTGTCAAACGTGTAGCAAGAGCTCCGGAGCAATGCGCATAATGACACAAGTGACGCACTGTGATTTTTCTGAACGATGATAGCAGACAAGTTGAGCTTCCGTGTTCAATCATTAAGCACAACACAAGTCCTTACCCTTGTAACTCCTCAAGAGCGGTTGCGTTGGCATGATTCCGAACCAAGTGCCACCATTCGTCCTACAGTGTTCCACAGGTCAGACCATTCTGACAGAGCCTGGCTACGCTACTGACGTTGGTCACGAGCATTGCTCTGATCGTATCCAAGGCCCTATATGTGCGTTATGATGATTAATCCATGGGGACGGCAATTGGATGACCACTGACCATAGTACAATAACCTGTCCTCAATGGTACCCCGTCAGCCGTAGCGACCGTGTGCCTTTCCCAGAGTCGCACACACCATAATCTTGAGCCCAATGCTGTCGCCTGGGTAGTTCCATAAATAATACAATGTCTGAGCGAGCGTGAACCCGTATACGCTTGCCACCAAGTCAGCAAGCGGTGGAGAGCCCGTGAAGCAAAGTCAGGCTAAACGTACATCATAGAGAAGATGATCTCGACGAACACCCCTCCTATGGCGGAAGTATCGGGGGATCCATGATTTCCGCCCATAGTGAGAATGAGAGGAAGAAGAGGAGACGAGGCGTAGTAGGCATGCATACGTATATATCGACACACTTCAGATTATCAGCTTGTCACGACTGTTGCGTGGCGCGTTGCTTATCTTCGGACAGAACGCAAGAACAGCCAGACGTATGAAACACAGCTCTTCAACAGTCGAGCAGCTCTGCAGATACGGGTGGCTAGAGTGGCAGATCAATCACTTCGAGACGACAGTGGCACTGCGCTTACTAGATGGGTTGCGGCAGAGCTCTCATCTCTTCTGCATGGGTATCAGGTCACGTATTGAATGTGTCCTCAGAGGGCTCGTCTATGACTCTTTTGTAGGGCATCTGGTGAACGTAAACACCAACCGTAATTACCATTAGCAGCACGCAAAGCCCATGAGCCTCGAAGGACGGCAGCGCTAGGTTTGACACTGGTGCTGTACCGTTGCTCGATGGGAGTTGACGTTGCGCGAACCGAGTAATGCATTCATACACTGAGCTTGATCGATGACCGATCAATCACATATGCCTGTTGCCTGCTATGTGGGTTCGACATTGAGCATGCATATGTGATTTGACGCGGCTTACCTTCCGGCATTCCAGCGCAGGCACGCGCTCGTCGATTCTTCAGCTGCTACGTGTCCGGATTTATTGACATACCCAGCGAGCTTCGAGTAATGTGCGACATCCTGTCGCCGAAAGAAAAGCACACCGACTTCCTGATCCATCTGGTGAGAGCATCATCCTCTGGTATGGCTGCATCACATCTATTTCTCACAGAAAAATGGGTACATACGATATCGAGCCACGGCATCGCCTTCTTGCGATGCTTCCGAAAGACATTACAGGCAGGGTCCCTGACAACGTGCGAGCCCGATATGAAGGAATGAGCAAATGGAGTGCCTGCACAGATTGAGCTCTTGTCAGGCGTGGAGGGAGGGATGACATACCGTGCGGACCTTCACAGCCGCACCGGGGCACTTTCCGTGATGCCGAGGAGATAAGTATAGCTCATCAAAACGGGGCTTACCGTGAATACATACACTCACCGCACGAGGATATTTCTTGGACTACATCTTTCCTCAGGAGGCTGTATACACGCGGAGCGACTCCAGAATGGCATAAGGAGACAATCATTCGTCTCTAGCCTGTCAGTACACGACGCCAGCCTAGGAACGAGTGTAGACACTGTGAGCGTATGCTTATTAGTGTATAGTCCAAGTATAGTCAAGGATTTGTGGAAGCAGGACTCACTATCAGCAAGTCGGTATTGCGGTATAACGGAATCTTGAACCAGTCTTGAGCGCACGGACTGAGTACTGTTCAGTGTTACAGTACTTACCCAGAGTCCCAGACTCCGAATCATCGCCCGGATCGGCAGATTCCGGCTGCTCTCCAGATCCTGATCGTACCAAACTTCTTCGCGTAGCGCCTTGGCAGTGTGTTACGCTTTGTCAACTAAACAATGTGCGCTGCATCTGAAGCGCAAATGTGATTACACTTGAAGCCGTGTTTATGACCAGTAAGCGAAGCAACAGTATTCGACGGGGGCGCCGGATGCCGAGGGGATGAAATCTAAAAAATCATAACACGGACGACTTCCATCTTGTCATCGCTGGAATTGTCACTCATGATGTATTCACATACTCCGTCTAATGACGAGGCTCAGCCTGGATGTAATGGCCAATTCACGAGGGCAAGGCCTGCAGGAGAGTGGGACCGTGGGTACATGAAACTTGTACTTACTCGTGTTCCACACGTACCCGTCTGGATGTCCACTATCCTCCGAGTGATCACTGTTATTGTCGGGAATTCCGTAGAAGTGCCATCGCAGTTCAGATTACATGGTAAGTTTCAAGCAGTCGAAGTTGAGTTAGCGAGCGCCGAGCGGGATTGGTATTAAGGCTCCGCCAGCTGCTTTCGGCATTAGCCGACCGACAGGGAGCTCGGCACCGTCACGACAGTCATATATAGCAACCTACGCAGTGCCTTCAGTCTTCAGAACAATACAACACCATTCAAGTGTCGTCGACCTGCTGTAACCGACAGCGACTGAGTACCTCGACCCTCAACTTCTAACCGGAGATTGAAGACATTGAGGAGATGAATGCGGGCTTGATAATCAGTATTAGTGCGTATACGCTCCATCAAGCCTACTGCTACAGACTTATGTTACAGGTCGGACTAGCGAACATTGAGCCCAATGTACGTCCGAAAGAGTTGGCTGCAAGATCTGCTCAATTGCCTACTGATGTGCAAAGTACCGAGCAAGGTGGGCGATTCACTTTGCGAGCCTCGTATACCGGCTGTCTGACATGATTGCATAGATACTTCTCTGCGCCACGAGCCGGTGCATCTACACAGTTCAGATGGAGCAATATTTTCATCCCCATTCTGTTTTGTGTCCGCAGCCCTCATGGACTAGTATCCGTTCATAGGCGACCTCTATATCCGTGATGCTTCGCCGGCTCTTATTACGAGGAGCATCCTCGGGTTGATCGAGAGCATTCTTGATGCACTGGGTGGGAATGCATCTCATTTCTATCTCCCTTAGCACTTCACGTCGTATGCTCACACGTCCCGGCATACCTCAGGCCGGAGGTCGACTCCAGTGTCCATCACCGCGAGAGGGCCGAGTCGCAGTAAGCGGGCTCGTCACTGCGAACAGGACATGGCTCCAGCAGCCTTACGACAGACGTAACGTAATTCCACGCTTGGTGAGTATTCGTGTCTTCGATTCGAAGGGATAACTCCGCTGGGTAGGTTAACGTACAACGGTACCCCCGTGGTCTATGCAACTTACACTTACCGATTGATAGGTCTGCAATGGGTCGTATCCGTTGCTCCTGGTGAACACTCTCGCACACGGACTGTGCATAGCATACCTGGGCCTCGGCCTCACGACACAAGTCCCGGTAAGCACTAGTGACAATCTGTTCGCTGGCAATTTTCCGCCGTCTGACATCCTGGTGTTCGGTCCACAAGGGAGCTTATACATGCTCACACTCGCAGAACCTCGTCCCCGTGACTTATAGACATGCATTTGTCACCCAACGGACACCTACTGTGTCCCTGCTCCTCGCGTTCGACTGCTTCCCGGAGGAGCACACCGCTCCTGCATCTTGATCGAGAGAAGGGAAGCGCAGAGACAGTTGTTCTCGGGATCAAGCGTGTGCGGTGGCCGGAGCATCTGGTAGCCCGGAATTGCTATATTTCTCACTCATCCTGCAGCGTATGAGGCCCCCTCCCATTGCCAACCAATCCGCACCTTGCCAGGAGCGAGGCCGCCGTGATACGCTCGAGAGGATCTGTCTCACCTCCGGAAGCAACTTGTTCTCAGCTGCCGCGCCAGCGAGCGCGTGCATAGGTTATAAACAAGGTGGCGAAGTTGGCTTGCTCGCGTCGACTCGTGCTGACGCTCATTGCCAACATGATCACTAGCGAAGACATGAACGCGACCGATGCGTTCACGTCTACTGTGGTCGGGATGCTCCTCTGCTTCATGTAAATGCAGGATTCGTATGTTCTCCCGGTGCCTCCTCTGACCTTTCCCAATAGTTTCTTCGGAGGAACCCTGGGGCAAACCATTCACTACTTTCTCCAGTTTCCTCGCGATGGGCGTGTCTTAAAGGGTCTGGTAAGCATATGAGTGATACTCTCCTTCATTGACTCACCGACTTGGCACATCCACAGGTAACCATTCTTTTGTGAGTCATGGACACTCGCCGTGTGCGAAAGCGCAACTCAACAACAGTGTTATGCGTCGGAAGACTCTTGGACAGCGTGAAAGCGTTTCTCCACGCTCAGGTTCTCTAGTCCTCTCTCAGTCTGAGCGTATCTCACCATAAACCATAGTTACTGTGGTATTGGTTCGCCAACCACCACTCCGATGCCTCCATCTTGTTGCTGCTTCCCATGTGAGTATTCACCGCCTGTATACAACCATATCATACTAATGAACACATTTATTGCAGGTCGTATACGGTATGTATCCCTTGACTTGCTAGTACTCTTGTGCTGAACGGCGGCAAGGTTCACTTCATTATATCCGTGAGCCCGCCGTTGTTCTTATCTCCACGGACAGCGTCTAAATATCTAGTAGACGTCATGCGTCTTCCTCGTTCAAGGGTGAGCTATGATTCACTCTTCATCATCTCATATTCTTACCCTCGACAGTCTCTACATCCGTAATATATGGGCATGTAAGTGTCCATCGTACACAGTTACACACCAGAACTGAACACTACATAGTGTTAAGTGGTCGCTGGTACCAGAACTACGTCGCAGGAGTAGGGGTGAGTGTCTCTTGCAGTTCAGACCCTATTACTCACGACGTACAGATTGCGCTTGCCATCATCTCCCTGGGTGTGTACTGCATTTGTACTCGTAGTCGAGCATCCCTAACCCATGAAATCCAGCATGCGGACTCGGTGAGCCCTTACCGGACACCGTGTGGAAGCGATTTTTCACTGAATCTGCTATTTTCGAAGTCGCAGCTCACGATATGTCCGTTCTTCTGCCTACGTGACACTTGCAGACACATAACGTTGCTGTCTCTTTCTCTTCAGACTCACGAGTATCAACGACGTCGAAGCCATCCAACGTGTCGAGGTATGACATCGCTCGATCTACCGTCCGCGTGATCTTGACCGCCCTTTCCTTTCATGTCAGGTATCAGGCAGAATCGAGGGATACACGGCCGTCGCTGTCGATGTATACATCACCGCCGCGCTCTGTTTCATCTTCCATCGTGCTCGGACGGGGTACGAACCGTGAGTGTCTGTCCCTGCGCAACATACGTGCGATCCATGACGAGACCACATAGCACGGAAAATATCATTTTCAAGCTTATGGCGTTCACCATCAATCGCGGCATCTTGCTCTTGTAAGACACCAGTTGGGTCATGTTGGAATTCATGCTCACCATCTAATCGTAGTGTCATCCAATTGCTCGTGATAGTCACAGTAAGTGCGCTCTCTCGCTAGTTCACTCTCTCGGCCTGAAACTCACCTGGCGCCACAGTACAAGCCCAACGGTACGCAGGCGCTTGATGGCATCTACTGCTTTGCCGGCACCCGTCAGTCGTTCAGTCCAAGTTACACGACAATTAGCTGATATAAAGCCCCACTTCTCCAGTGAACGTCAATTGTGCCCTCGCATCGTGTGTATCTACAGAAAGCTAGTCAGATCCACGTATCTAACTACATCTTCAGGCTGAACAGCCGTTCCGGCAGAGGTGACCTGATCACTAGTCAGCTGAGCAGCTTCGATGCTCCTTCCGGGTCGTTCACAGCCGGGTACGTGAACATATGCAAATTCTGACTGACTAAATCGCTCATATTTCGCTCAACGATATACAGAGACGACTCAGTGGACGACTCAGTGCCCAAGCAGCTACGAGACGATGCAAGTAAGGAGAAGTAAGCGCTAGGCATACAGTAGAGCGCAGCAGATTCTAGACATTCAGCATGTAAGATCACAGGACGCGAGCATGTTGTACATAGGTGATGACGGCTCATCGCTATTCATTGTAAACCACCGGCTAGACCAGCAGTATCGATCGCCTCGATATCAGCCGTAGTCAGTTCTGTGCAAGGCGAGCAGGTCAAAGTCGCGTGAGCGTGCGTAGATGACATCAGCTTGAAGACACAACTAGGACATACCGAGGTCGCCAGCTTTGAGATAGCCTTGTAGCCGCTCCTTCTTCGTACTCGATCTGTCACGCAGAAGACGGTAAGGAAGAGCCGCGGAACAGTCAGAAGCATAACATACGTGACAATAACAACGCCCTTGGCCTTTGCCCACGCGAGGAGTACATGTTCAGGTTCTGCACCAAGGCGCTGGCAGATGCCACGGAGAGGTGCGTCGAGCGGTCCTCCAGAACGACGTGTGATCGGGCTGAATTGTGCATCTAGCCGTCGAGTCCAACGGTAGACACTAGGTGACGCGAGACGCACATTAGGACTCTATAAGCCTCTGACACTATGCCGTGTCTCATGCCGAACGCGACAATGGGCGCTTGGTGAGCAAGGACGTAGGGGTGGAAGAGAATCTGCGGCAGATGTGAACTATGATGGCTTCGTCAGGTCCCGAAGTCCTTGTGTTTCGACTCGCCTGGTTCGCGACAGGTTTGATCCTCGCGGATGCGAGCAGGGTACGCAGTTCTTGCACGTTGAAGTTGCTCACTCCGATGCTCCTAACCGTTCATTGGTGAGCGACAAGCAAACAAAGGTGAGTTGGACCTCTTCACTTGGCAAGCCCGCCTTCCTTGATCTTCTCCATCTTGGCCCACATAGTCGGGATGTCGGGGACGGCAAGATCAGGGCCATGAATGAGGTAGAGATCGACGTACTCAACGCCCAGCTACGGTCACGATGAGTCATCTCATTTGGCGGACGAGCCGCGTCGGTTGCATGTGAAGGCTTACGAAGTCGCAGCTGTTGCGAATAGAGGTCTCGATGTCCGCCCGACCAGAGTACTTCGTCGTGATGTAGACGTCTCCGCGCTTGAGCCCGCTTGCCCTCAAGGCAGCACCAGCCTCCTTCTCATTCCTGTATACCTGCGCAGAGTCTGTGCCCCTGCATTAACACGAGCCTGCAACTGTTGAGGTATGAGATCCAAACCGATATGCGTGAAGCCGACTTCGAGAGCTTGGTTGACCCTGTCGATTGTAGTCTGACCATTTCCGAGCTTCCACGTTCCGAACGCGATACTCGGAATCTCGGTTCCTGGGAGTCGCTTGTGTCAGCCTCAATCAACCACGCAATACGCTGTCTCTTACACACCATCATTCAGCTTGATCGCATCCCAAGGCATACTGGCAAGAGCAGTCGTCTGAGAGGGCTGACGAAGCACAGTAGCCTGGGTTACACCGTTCTATCATTGAGCATGACCAAGATTTGGCAATGTCGTTCACAAGTCCCACGAAAACTATAAATACACTTTCGCCACACTCTCCCAACTCGCACGTTCGTGACGTCGGCGTGGAAGGTCGGCGACGGATGCATCGACTATATGTTCCCTTCTTGAAACGCCTCGCTGCGCATGTATGCGTGAATTCGCCAGCCCTCTCCCGCGTCGATTTGCACCAGGCCGGTCGTAGCTTGGCCATCCTCAGAGGCTGTCTCCGAGTTGCCGCTCGGAACGCGCCACCACTGCGTCCACCCCACGAAAGCCGGCTCGTCATGCCCGTTCCGGTCCTCCATCATGTAACCGGGCGACACGGAAACATAGCGGAGGGACGGAATTGCATGCAAGATGAGCTCGGGAGCGGTGTCCCGGAGCTCTTCCCAATCGCTCTCTGCGTCCCAGTCGTCCGAGTGGGCCTCGAGAGATTGCCACTCCTGCTCGGTTATGGTGTTGCCGATGCTCTCGACGAGCCTGATGCGTACGCAGAGGATGCCGCAGTCGGAGAACTGCGGGAGGCACTCGTCCTGTGGCAGAAACAGGACGCAAATGAGGTGGGTAGCAGAACGAGAGCGGTGCTGCCAGACGTACCAGCCACTTCTGCGCGAGGGTGGTGTTTTCGTGCAAGAGCACGTCGAGATAGCGGAGCCTCGAATCGGGACGCTTCGCGAGGCTCGCGAGCTGCCCCCAGAGACCCGTGTCGCAATAGTGGAATTGAGTTGAGAACGCGCGCGGATATGTCGCGCGGACGATCGTGACGATCGTCTTGGTCAGTCGGGACTCCTCGTTGTCGACGAAGACGTCGAAGACACGCAGGCGCGCTGTAACTTGAGGTTCCAGGGTATCGGTGATGCTGTATGGGTTGTGCACGTCACTGGGGTAGAAGTCCCCGCCATCGTGGCACAGCATCACAGCCGCAAGGTGCAGACACGCTAGATTCGGACAAAGCGCCACGACGGGCATAGGATCCATGTTTCTGAGACGTAGGGTCTTTGCACTGGGCCACAAGGCAGTAGGCTTCGGGAGCGGTGGGGGCGATAGCGGCTGGCCTTGATCGCCAAATTCCACGAATGTGAAGTCGTGAAGGGTTATGACCGATGCCCTTTGTAGGACGTTCAGCTCGGAGAGCATGGTGCGATCTACTAGCACGTGTGGCGCGAAAGATGACGATAGTGCTTCCAAACGGAATACATCGGGCTTGCAGGTCAGATTCTTACACAGGTCTAGGCCTTCCTCGTCGACACTCCGCAGGTCGAGTTCGCGCAGATCACGGAGAGACGCGATGGCATCGCCGAGTATATATCCATTGGGGTCGGCCAGATGTTCTTCGACAGACGTAACCACGAGAGTCTGCAGGTTCCGCACCCGTTCGAGGACGTCGGCAAGCGGGGTGTAGCCGTCGGGAGGCTCGTACAGGACATTCGAATCATGAATGGTGAGCTTCCGCAAACACTGCAGACGGTACCCATCGTCTTCATCGAGCATGAACTTGCGAAACCGGACGCTTGCGACCGGCGCTGTGAGCTGTAGGGAAGAAAGGATGCGTCTTCTCGCAGCTGTGCTCACAACGCGGGACGTCAACGCTAGCTTTGCGGCGTCACGTTGTGGAAGCCATGCAACGATGATCCCGAGGATGTCGTCGTTCAGGGATAGAATATTGGCACCCGGTGCCATCCTCGCAGATGTCACGCTGCGGTGAATGAATCAGGACGTCACCTCAGAGCGTTCTGAGTATTGGTGAAAACGTACCTGACGGTCCGCCCTAATCTCCAAGAGTTCGCGACAAAGACTCCAGAAACGCCAACGTGTGATATAGGTTCGTGTCGCTCCGGAAATGCTGGTGAAATGTCGTCAGTTCCAGTCTGTGCGACAAACTGAAACCATTCCCACTTACTCAACCTGTATACAATCAGACGCCAGGACGGCGACCAAACAGCAACAGAGAAACTCGCCGCAGAGCTCAAAGTTCACGGTGACCTGTGCGAGCAGTTCAACACGCTCCATTTTGAGGCGAGATGAAGGCGCCAGCGCCCACGAACGGGTATCGCGGCGAAAAAGGTGCAGGATGCTCATGCGTTGCCTAAACGACTGCGAAAAACCGGCCGTAGAGCAGCTCACGAACTTCGATAGCTAGTAGTACCATCGTAATATTGAATGCGTGGCACGAACTTAGATATGAGGCATTCGTCGTGCCGCAGCCACATGTGGCGTTCGCTTACATAATACAGGCATCCTTTGTCCCAAGCCGTTGTTAGGCGCCAGGCCACAGAAGTACGCGACCATATGAATGCACTCATCCAATGCGGCTTCCTTGACATTCACGAACTACATCCTGCTCACACCCTGATTCAAGCTATATTCAAGACTTGCCCCGCATGGAGGCAGCTCCTACCACCAGCTTCCGCCGCATCTCGCCTCACATCGTCGAAGTGAACCCGCGTCGCATCAGCCAGTTCCACACAACTTGGGAGATGGTCCTCGCGATGTATGGCGCGATAGTCGGTGCGTAGATTGCATACATCGCTGAAAGCGACCCCATCTCACACTTCGGCCGACGGTTAGCGCATCAGGGCTACTACGTCGCGGGTTTCATACACAGGAACGTGTGCGAGGCAAACATCTGGATCTTCGAGAGGCAGACGGACGAGGGACAGCGGCATGTCGCCGGGATGCTGCTCGATGTCGATCGTTGCGACAGCTACAAGCGATTCAGGCGGGCTGAGCGGCGACCTCAGAGCAGCAACGAGGAGGAGGAGGTCGACTAAACGGCCCGCGTGGTACCGCTGGGATGAGAAGAGTGAAGTAAGTGACGGGCTACTCTGTGTTGTATTAGTCGTGATTCATTGTTCCACCTACAGTGTATCACCGCTGTGTGGTTGTATTGTGAACTTACCAGTCGTCACGTAACGCTGGCGTCGAGCGTCATCCTTCTAACTTAGCAGTGTTCAGGTCATCATCGCGACGAACTGCGGGTGTACATATCAGTGTTGAAGATATATGCGTACGTGCTTATGGGTCTTTTGCACGCCCGCGAACTCCCTCTGTTGACAATAGGAGCTGCTACTGTCCTTGAGCCCAACAACCATGATACAAACTTCCCGGAAGCGCACTTCGTTCGCGTGGCTATAGCATCGCGAACAAGATATAGACCCCCGTGGCCTTTTACGGAGCATCATTCATATTGAGCTGGTATGCTCCTCCTGACGATGATGCAGACCGCAGTCCACTCGCGGTGAAGGTCGACTTCCAAGCCTCACCTTCGGCGATAGTGGGCGCCTTACTGAGTGTCGTTTACAACCACGGCTGGCTCCCGCCACGAATGCTTTGACTGGTTGATGTCAGCTTTAATCACGTCAGCAGTGCAGACCGTATGCTGACCCGAACGAATGCTGACCCTGGATCCTGTTCAGAATCGGCGCAGCAGAAGTGCCTTAGCGGACCATCGCCCCATCCATCCATCGACGGCTCGCCGAGGACTCGCCCCTGAGCCACCGCATGAAGAATGGACGCATTTACCTCCGTTGTTGACCCTGCCCCTAGCAGATGGCGCCAGCGGGTTGTCTGAGATCGGCGCAAGGGGGAGGTCGACAAGGTGCGAGACTGCTTCAGCATCATCTACGTCGTCGCGCATCCCCATGCTTGCTGAACTATCCTTGTAACGATCCAGTGCTCGCGGAGGAATTCGCCACTCATGGCATGCTGTATAGCACGCCGCCCGGCTCGGGGTGAGAATATATCGCTGCAGCCTACCTCCCCGCGTTACCGGAGGCGCAGATCGGCAGTTCCTGCCCGCCTAGGTTCATCGGTATGGCGGGGCGGACACTATTGTTCTTTGCTCAAAGGCGAAGGCGACGTACGACGACTCGCGTGCCTTGGAGATGGAGATAGCAAGTCTTCATCCTCTTCAATATGTACTGGGAGCGGACGAGGCACAAGAGAGGAATATGGAGTTCCTTGCGAAGCGAGTATGGACCCCACTCAGGTCCCAGGTACTCGCTTCACCTGTATCATTCCCAAGACGTTGTAGTATTCATAAGAAGCCGCCGACGCAGTCGAACACTTAGCCGTGCAGCTTCCCCGACTGAGTATCAACAGATGTTACACGAAACTACATGAATTCCCTGCACGTCACACCATGAGCAAGTACATGGATGGAGAGTGAACGTAGGCTACTTACTTTTCAAGTCGTAGCGTCTTCGCGAACGCATCGCTGCGCAGGTGCCCGTCGATCCGCAAACCCTCCGTTTCGTCTATCTGAACCAGTGTTGGGGCACCGTTCTCCACGGATTGAGCGCCTTCCGGGCATGCCGTCGCATCTCCATTGACAACCTTCCACCACCGCGACGGGCCCACAAAGACTGGCTTGGAACCCAGGCGGGTCCACGAGATCATGTACCCCCATGAGACGGAGACATAGCGGAGGGATGGGATGGCCGCAGCGACCAAGTGTGGGGCTACGTCGCGTAGATATCTCCATGTACTGTCCACTTGCCAATTGTCCGAGCTGAGCCCAAGGCTACGATAATCCTCCCCCGAATGCTGAAATGGAGCCGGTTGAGGAGCCTGATGCGCACACTCAGGATGCCGCAGTTGACAAACAGTGGCAGACACTCAGTCTGTAGTACCAGTACGAGGCATTAGACTATGGTTTCGAGGGCAGGAGAGACGGTGATAGAATGGAACGTACAAGCCATTTGTACACTAACATGATGTTGTCATGCAGTAGCACGTCAAGGTACTATCCTCTTCGCAGATACTGATGTTGAACTTCAACTATTTCAGGTGTTATCACACGGGATAGGACTTATCCTTACCCGTTATGGACTTATGTTCTACTATGCTACATATTACGTACATTCTTGATGGACTTGATCCAGACCTGTAGCACATGACTTGTTCTAGACCTGTATGGAACATTCCACATGGTTCCATCATATTCCATCACATTCCTTGATCACATCATTGATCTAGGCCTGTCCAGTCCTTTCCAGTGCCTTCCAGCATGTTCTATCTATAGTGCCATATCACATCATCCTGATGTATTCGCTCATTGCACTATATTGCATCATCATGACACGACGTGTGTACGCCTTACTCATCCTGCTACAGGCTTACACATAACGCTTACTTACGCTTACTGTACGATCATGTGATGACTCTCTCATGTGTATATATACTGGGCTGGATGCCCCTGTAAATGTATCGGTCTCTCCTCTTGTCTTACGCCTGCTGAGTCTTCCCTCTCAGTCTCTTGAGACCTTGCAAGCCCTCCATTGACTGCTGTCCTTAACTGGTCTTGTAGTCTGTTAAGTGTTGCCTTCACACTAGCCACTCCCTTTTCACTCCTTGTTCAACAACTGACCGCTGAATTATACCTTCATCGCTGTCAATGCCCTTGGATCGCACGGTTTCCGAACACCTGCCCGACTTTGCACCGAATACCATCGTATTCTGTCAAGCGTACACAACGAGCGACATGCGTAAGCGTACACGAAAATCTAAGTACGACTTCAGACATTCAACCTCATAAATGCTCAATCCAACTCGTCGATCTCCATCGACCTCGCAAACAGCTCATCCTCGAACTCGCGAGCCAACAGCTCCTCCAACTCGTCCAAGCTGCGTGGCGGCTTGGGGAGCGGGCGGGGAGGAAGAGGTCGTGGCTTCGGCTTCGGCTGCGGCGTTGGTGGCAGCGGGCGGGGAGGACCCCTGGGCATCACATCGCGGGTCCAGAAGATGTCCTCGTCGTCGAACGAATGTTCAAAGAGGGAGTCCTCGTCAAAGTCACGTTCCTCGAACTCGGAGTCGCTCAGACTCCGAGGCGGCTTGGGGAGAGGGCGCGGGGGAAGTGGGCGCGGCTTCGGCTTCGGCTGCGGCGTTGGCGGCAGCGGGCGGGGAGGGCCCCTGGGCATCACATCGCGAGCCCAGAAGTCGTCCGCCAGACTGCGCTCGTACAGCGACTCATCATCTGCTGCGCGGGACCAGCTGTGTAAATCCGAGTCAGTAAAACACAACGAAGATAGAACGAAGGCTCTCACAGGCTGATGGGCAGTGCCAAAGCCGGTGCCGCGGTCGCAGCGGCGACAAGGACAGAGAAAACGGTTGAGTAGCGCATGGTGAATGTGGTTCGTTAAGACGTGCGTGACAAAAAGAACGGCAGTCGTGCAAAAAGCGGGGCTAGTATGCACGGTCAACTTCTGCGGCCGCGATACCAGAGCACTGCTGTACTCACCAACCAGTACCCTCACTTGAGTTGAGCTCGAATGGAAAGAATGAGCTGAGGATCGTTGGGAGAGAGCGTACCTCTTTTATACGCCGGACGTCCCAGCGCTCGCAACGTCTGCGGGATGTGTTATATTGATTTCTGATCTGCATCCCGCACAAGCGTTAATCACGAACTCAGGCTTGCGGGCGGCCTGAGACAGACCGACGAGCCCGCGTCATCGCAGGCCGCATGCATTGTCGTGCAGCGGGTATTTGCTGTGACGAGGCATGGACGTCCTCTTCGTGAGTTGCTTGGGTGTATTGCTGTCCGACCTGCATAGTCTGTTCCAAGTCATTACATGGCATACGGCGACGCTACACACTACTGACCGTATGACGCTTCACGTACGACTCCCGGCACTCGCCAGCCTCCGTTGGTCGTTGCAGAAGCTTCGGGAGATTGTCTCAGATTGGCGCAACGCGCGCGAGTGGCAGCTTCGATGAAACCTGGAAGGAGGAACCGCACGGTCACACAAGGGAAGGTAAAATGGCCGCCTATTAGAGAGCACCCGACATTACCTATGTGTTCCGAATTTTTCGTTTTCTGCATGCTGACGCGAACATCTCGCCGGCTCGTCTGCCTGCATGAGACTGTCATTGCGCGAACTCATCCGTACTACTGCCAGAACTCGCCAAACTTTGGCAGGACGACCAAGGGCTCGGACATCCATCGACGTCACGCCGACCGAACAGCAGAGTTCAAACAGAGATGCGGATGCTCTGGCGCTTCGTGTAACACTAGTGCATGCGGCGGTTCGTCGATCTGGATGACGGCGCGTGCGATGCAGCTTTGACGCGCGTTCGGGAGAATGCAGCAGTAGTACGCTGTGCTTACGATTGACGACGCTGACGAGAACGCCCATGCTGTGTGTTAGTACTAGCAATGAGGAATTGAGGTCGCGTGATCTCGCTGAGGTGGGCGATACGACCCAGGTCCCAGACGGCAACTTGCGTCGATGTCACTGGCAGGAGGAATATTCCTCTAATTCTGTCGCAGTCGCAGTATGGCTAGCACTTAGCAGGCCCATGTTTGCATGAAATCGCGGCCGGAGTTTTGTTTCTAATAGCACCTCAAGGTGTACATGTCTCCGGTATTACCGTCGTGCAATCCTAGTGGGCAATGCGGCGATTACTGGTACAGTTCATACGTTGCTTATTCGTCGTGAATTCGAACATCATTGTATGCAGAGCCATGCCCCGATTGAAGGCAATATTGTCTCGGGCTAAGTACAGGCGTTGTACCGTGACTTGCCACAACTATCCCCTACGCCTGCCAGGTCGCAAACGCATACGCAAAATCCGTTTCCCACTTCACCCAGCGTGCTTCACATTTCTCGAGCGCAGCTTGCACCATCTCTAAGGCGACGTTTGGCTCCAAGTCCTCCAGCCCTAGTTCCTCGAGGTCATAGTCTTCCGCAGCCTGATCGCGAAGATAATGCCATTGGTACACTATATCTCCGTCATTATTTGTGATGTACGCAAATCCTGCAATTATGTATGAGCTTCTCGTGCGCTTCTGATCCTTTGCTTCGTATAAAACTCACTGGGCGGCCAGATCCTCGCATAGTCACAAATAAATCCGAGTTCATCGCAGCCCTTTACTATGTACCATTTTTCAGCAGGGTGAATGTTCACTCCGCATGGGCAAATATGTTTGCTGGCACGGGCGAAGTCAATGATACAAGGAGATCCATCCTCCCTGATGAGTATGTTGCTGGGCCTGAAGAGCTTAGAGAGCTCATAGGGTGACTCCTTTCTTATACCGCATTGGTGTAAAGTCCAATACGCTCGTGCTGTCGCTAACCTGTGAATAGACCCCAAAGCCCGTTCAATTCAGTACATTAGTACTTAGCTGCTAAGTCTGCACAACGTACCGGAACTCCGGAGTCTGCACCAACAATGCGTCCTTGTCATCGTCGGCGCCGATAGTGCTACCACATTTCTCGAGCACGAGACACATGATATGAGTGGTATCCGTGGAATCTCCGCAACGTTGGACCGGTGTTCTGGCCTCGAATAGACCGTAGAACATGGGAATCTCTTTCCCTTGAAGGTGAAGAACTCGCGGATCCTCGTATATCCTTGCCTCGTTCACCAACGACTTCCTGCCTAATTCCGTCGACGCCACTTTGCATACCACGTCGTTCGTAGAAGTGTCCGCGCAACGGAGCATCTCCGTCGTGGCTCCTGCGCTCAGACGATGCACGTAGATCATGATGTTTGTCGGGTCCCATTGACAGTCGCCCTTAGAAGAGTGCAAATGCAAGGGTAGCTGCTCACCCGACTCGGTGCGAGAGGTAGTGTCAAGCATTGTACGTAGCTCTCGGCCCGAAGCGACGTCGTGCATGAACTCGATGATGTCTTCAAAGCGCCAGCCCAATGGCATACTAGTGACGCTAGTTGGTATATGCTGAGAGGGCTAGTGTTTCTCGATGACCAGTGAAATGTAGATGGCGGGTGTATCGGAAGAGGATGAGTCGGCGAGGGCTATTCAAGTGCGCGTTGTCAGTGAACGACACATTTCTGCGAGGGGTACTGAGGGACTGAGGCTCTGACCTCTTCTACAGCAGATGTACTCTTTTTATAGGCCTCGCATGCACGCGGTTCGATCGACTTATCGGTGTCCGTGTTCTGCTCTAGGTGCTCGTGAGTGTGAGTCGTGTGGATGTACAGAGGGTCAGTCTGCAGGACTCGCGACGTCGACGGTGGCGCCTCGCTGGATATAAGCGCCCATGATCTTGGCTTACTTTACTTAATTTCCTCCTCCTCTGCTGTTGTAATTTCGGAGGCGGCTGTCGTTTGATGTTTCGTGCGATCGTAGGGAGCTAAGAGGGAGACAGTCGAGTGTTGCAGTGAGCGATGAACTTGTAAGCAGGTTGGGTGTCGGAGGAAGCGTCCCGGCAAGGTTCGCCGGCCCGGGGAACTCGCTTACCTAATCACGCTCATCCTGGCTGGAGAGCGGACGTTTGCCTGTTCAGCAGCTTGTCCAGTGTCCACCGAGGTCCAGCACTGGCAGTCCAATATAAGGACACGTTTCAGGTTTGGGACACAATTACTGGGGCCTGTGTTGTGCCGCCGTTCAAGACGAACAGTCACTCTAGCGAAGCCTTAATTATTGTGAGCACTACTTATTCTTCCGTCAATTGTCTCTATCGCTCACACGTGCGAGCGGAATCAGCTTCTCTGATAGTTTGACGTTGGTTTGACGACAATAACAGACTCGATACGTACGATGTGTTTCCGCTTACACGCTTCGTTCTTCGGTCACGCGACTTCACACTCTGATATAAATCCGCTGCACGCGCAGATGTATCCCAGCAGCTTTCCACGTCTTGCACCATCTTACTCCAGGACTTCGCACTATTGCTAGCCTCCATCGCATCTGACGACAACATGGAAGAGCTTAGAGACAGCGCATCTGTCGGAGACATGGAGGAGGTTCGAGACAGCGCATCTGACAGCGCATCTGACAGAGACATGGAGGAGCTTCGAGACATCGTCCTCAGAAAGGCGCTCTCCTCCCACTGTATGTCCCGCCTCAACATTCAGGGCGCGGGCCGCGACGACTCGCAGGATACCCGGGTTCATATGCTTCACGACTTGATTGACATCACCGATCATTCGTACCCTAAACACCTACATACTTCAGATGACACGGACCTCATTCTGTACCTACACAAGTTGAAGTCGGCGAAGCGAGATGAGAGCGGGACAGTAATCTGCAAGATGGCTGTCTCGACCATCGGAGGAGTGAAGATCCTACAACACGAGGCTAAAATCTACGAAGCCCCAAATACGCAGCCGCTGCATGGCAACATCATGCCGAAGTATTTCGGACTGTTTCAAGGAACAGTGGAGGGTCAGACCGTGACATGTATGGTGCTGGAATTTTGTGGAGAGGTGTTGTCGCGGCGTCTGCGTGAGCAAAAGGAATCATTCAGGTATTGACTCTACACGTCATGCTGAATTATACTGACGATTTCGACGATACCAACAGAAAAGCAGCAATCAGAGCGTTCCAGGAATTGCATTCAGAGCGAATCCACCTCGTCAAGGGGGATAGAGAAGACTACAAGTATCAAGACATCATTCGCAGGCCGGATGGCACGCCTTGTCTTGTGGACTTCTCAAGGGCACGTCCGCATATTGGTAAATGTCATGACGCCGAATTCGAGTTCGAGGATTACAAGACTCCGACACATTGGCCAACCTCAGATTTGGTTTGTGGAGAACTTCTCGCCGTCGCCGACGATGCGTGGGTTTTCGTAGGAGGTCAGTGTGTATCTTGACTAGCATGAACGATAACTACTCACATCGAGCATTGTTCGTCACTCTAGATATGCTCAATATCCCAGACGCATCCGGCCCTATATACTACTACCAGGGCATTTCACTAGAGGAGCACTGGGAACGGAACAAAGAGGGGTTCGTGAGGTACACGAAGGAGGAGGCACTCACGCTGTTAGAGTCGGTCATTGAGAAGTATGAGGAGATGCTCAACAAGAGACGTATGGCTTTAGACAAAGTGGAGGAGGGGGAATCCATTTAGCCACCGGCCGCTGTCGCACGCACAGCTCACAAATGTATGAAGCACGATCTCACGCGAGTGCGGTAGTGCATGATAGCGTGATCCGCAAGTACCACGGTCGCTTAGGGTTTGCCACACCTCCCGCTTATCGTGCGCGAAGTCGGACTTGTGTGAGCGGACTCATCCTCGAGCGTGGCGGACTCCTCTGGGAGTAAGGACTTCGTGGAGCTTTTGGACGATTCTGAGCCGGATCAGGTGTCAGCGAGGAGCAGGAGACGTTCGTACTGTAGTAGAATGTGAGCGGGCGGGTAATAGAGAAGAGTAGCCGGGACGTACCGACCACTCGTGTATGAGCAATCGATACAGGGTATAGCAAGCATACATGTAGGCCAACGTTACACTGCGACGGGTATGAGTACAACAATACATTCCTTCATTCATCTCTTCTGATCACGTCATTGGATCCGTCAGAAGTCGTCTTCGCCCTCGTCATCGTTCCACCCGACGGCCTCCAGCGCCGCCTCTCCTTCGTCGTACAGCTTGTCGAGCCCTGTCAACTCCTCGAGGAATTTCTGCTCGTTGAATGCCTTGAGGAGCATCTCGAAGCCCTGCGTCTCATATGCCTTGATGACCTATACTCAGAACGTAAGCACAAAGCCGGCCGCACGCACCGCCATTATGACCCACCGTCTCGCTGCACCCGGTGCACCTGTCGTAGGCAGCGCCAGTGATGGGCATGTTCCGGAACTGCGCGAGGAAGCCGCGCAGCTGGTGCGGGACAATGCCCAGCACGCCTTCGGAGCCCTGCGGAGGCTCGCTCCCTTGAGTCTGCGGCGGCGGGGCGGGCGCGTTGATGCTAGACGCCGATGTATAAGATAAGATTAGACCACGGTCAGAGGAAGCGGACGTACCCGTCGGGGTGCTGCAGGAGGGAGACGAGCAGCTCGACGGCGGTGGATGCGGCGATCGAAGCGAGGCCCGGTCGAGTGACGGTGCACATCTGGTCGAGGGTCCGATCCGTCAAGGACTGCATATACCCACGTCAATGAATCGTTGTCGACCGATACAACATGTCAAGAGAAAGTACGCACATCCGCAGGCGCAACGATGTCGTTGCAGTAGTAGCAGCCAAGTCGATCACCCTTCGCGAGCGACGCGCGCACACCGTGGCGCATGACGAGGAATGTGTCGAACCCGAGCGCGGCGTTCATGACGACCTTGCCCTTGGCTGCGCCCATCACGGTTGGGAGCCACCGGCTCTCGCGCGAGTCCATAAGGAGGAATACAACGTCGTGCTCGTCCATGAGCTTCTCGAGCGTCGCCACGTCCTTCTTCGCCTGCTCAACCGACGCGGGCGGGATGGGGTGGCCCGGCATGGGGATGCTCAGGATATGACCGGAAGAGTTCTGAGGGAGGAGTCAGTGATGAGCGCAGTGCGCGGATGAGAGCTACTCACAACGCCAGGGAAAATCTTCTTCAGCCGCTCAGCAGCGCATGCCGCCTTAGGCTTCCCGCCGTTCAGGCAGTCGTCGAACTCAAACAGCGGTTGGCGGACAGGGTTCGAGAACGACACGCGGGCAGAGTCAACAAAGGTGATCTTGCGAACGCCCCATCCCTGTTGCACAAAAGCGGCGTCAGCACGTGTCCAAGGGATTACTAGGTGGACAGACCATCAGCGTGCGCGCCACATAGCACCCGAGCGTGCCCGCTCCCAGGAGGAGACACCGCGTGTTCGCAACCTTCTCAAGGTCGAGCGCAGGCAGGATGCGCCATCGCATCAGCTTCAGGTTGAGATCCACAGCCTGGTCCGCCAACCTGTCGCGCGACGCGCATGAGCGAACATCCCAGTTCATGCCTAGACTGCCGGCTTACCTCGTCGGATCCATCATGGGCGCCAAGTCCGCCACACGCGGACCAAGTTTGCCCTGCACGTTCTTCTCCCAGCCCACCGCGGTCGGCTTCTCCGTCTGCACCGCGACTTCGCCCGCACCCTGGGACACAACGCCAAAGCGGCTCTTGAACGGCGCGCCATTCGGGCGCTCAGAGTCGCGCCAGCATAGAATACGGTACGATGGCACGGGGTGCAAGGTATGGAGGTAGGTCAGGAGGTTGCGGAGGGGCCAGCCGGGGTTGGAAGGCGTCGCGGAGGGGTCGAGGAAGGCAATGGTGCGCTGCTCGGGAGCGACGTTGGCGAAGAATTGTGTGTATTCTTCGACGGGTGCGATCTCGGGCTCGTCACTGCCAGTCTTTGGTCGGACGAGGAAGAAGGCGCGGGGAGATGCTAGTTGCGTTGCCTCAATTGCGGAGAGCTACGACCGGGCCGTCAAAAGGGACATGAAGAAGGGGCGAAGGAACGAGGAACGCACGAAGGAATCGTTGAACTCGTCTGAGGCGGCCCTCCAGTCTCCCTGGATCTCCCATGCAGGCTTGGCCACGAAAGCAGGGAAGGCGAACCAGTAGTAGTACTTATATTTCTTGAGATCCGCGAAGGTGATAAGCAAGAAGCGGTTGAGCTGTGCCGTCGAATGGTCGACGGTGATACTCTTCCATATCTAGTGACGACGTGAGCTTGCGATGGACAACTCAACTACGGAATCAAAGAATGTGAATTGATCATGTATCAATTCAATACACGGGAAGTGTCAAAGTAACGAGCAACATTTGTGCTCGGACTGTTAGGCGGTGAAGGTCGCACCTCGAGGTCATGTGGCATACAGTAGACGGTAGAGATCACAGGTCTCAGCAGTCTAGCCATACTCACATGGACTCCCGTCCTCTTCCTCCTCCACGTCAATATATCGCGTAACCAACAGCATTTCACTGATTATTCCGCCTCCAATTCGTAGGACCTTTCAGGTCGCTCGGCATGACAAGAAGACTTCGATTTAGGACTGGACTTCGTACGGAGTCCCGCTTCTCATGTGCTCATGTTTCGTGCCAGCGGCATACAGACACTGGTGGTGTCTGCCGGTACTGGAGAAAAGACATAACGCGAACAGATACACACCTCGTCGGTGACCTGGGCGAAGAGCGCGGTCTTGTCTGCTGCCTTGAACTCCTCGATGGTGTTGTAATTCTTGAATACTCGGTAACCTGTGCCGAATGCGCAGGTGCCCTATGAAATAACGCGGGTCGCGCGTCCGTTCTAGCGATAACCTTCAACCCGTAACGGCGCCACTCACTTGTCTGTCTTCGAGAACGACTCGCCACCAGCAGACAGGTTACATCCGAGCGCTATCTCGGCGCCAGACTCGCGATCCTTCACGGATCGCCCGGTAGCATAGGAGCCATGAATTGTCACAGAGTCGTCAGAGTCTGTGAGCGCGTGCCAGAATGCGGGCTGAGCGAGAGACGAGAAGGGTGTGAACTAGACTATTGGCATGGCTTTTGCCCAGTAGTTCACTTGGAGCTGAGTATTCAACGACGCGAATCGAGGCGTAGAGATGTGGGAGGGATGGCAGCGGTGGAGGAGGATGAGGAGGATGGATGAGGGAGCCTCAGCCGCGTTGCCCACGCGTCGGGCCACACGCACGTGATAGAGCTCGCTGAGAGGCAGAGAACAGTGAACGTTCTACTGCCAGTGTAAGCTTCGTCCTGTTGCGGTTAGTAAATGCAGACTAGTGTGGCAGTTCGTACTATACGCTCGGCCGCTCAAGTCTAACGCCTTATACTTGTGTCCCACTCGGATTGGTTCTGTATCGAATGCTTCTCATGCCCCTCGAAGCGCATACGCGATCTCTAATTCCCGGCCTGAGGGCACTCAGGCTGGCCGAGGTCATGCGAAGCAACAGACTCAGTCATATTTGTACAGCGTGCGTACTCAACGCGATTCACTCCGGTTCGTTCTACTAAGTATCACTGATGCGTAATGCGTGTACGGCGCACATAGATCGCGGTCTCATCTGCGGTGAAAATCAGATGTAAGCATGTGTCTGCAAGTTTTATATCGAGCCGTACTTCACTCATCATTCCCCGGCTTTCCAAGAGCCTCCATGTCCTTGAGGTAGTTCTTGTATTCTTCGAGGTGTTTCTGTATCACTTCGTGCCCGCCCGTTTCGTTATACCCTCGCGCCATCATCTCGCTACGGGCCGATCTCCAATAATCCGCGATCGTTTTCTTCGGATGATAGTGCATAGGCCCAATACCTTTGATTTCGAAAGAATCTAGAGTGCATATCAGTCTCTGACGTGAGCAGACACATGGCTATCTCGGCCAACGACGTGACTGACTATCCATTAATGCCCCAGCAGCTTTAGAGACTTCGAGTATCTCTCCACAGGACAGGTCTGTGCCTGGAATCGGCGTGAAACTTTTGAAGTCGAATCTGGGTTGATCACAATCGCCCCTGTGCGGTCGTGAAGACCCATAATCAACCAGGCACGGCTGGCCATTCCCCCTGCGGACAATATCTTCGTATTTGTACTCCGAGGCATCGCCCTTGACGAGCATGGCTGGCGCCGTGTGTAGTTGGCTGTACGCATTCAATACTGCATCTCTGTCGGCACGAAAACAGTGCAAGAGACGTGAGTGTCTGCCCTATGGAGTGGAGAGTGCTGATAGTACCTGAATGCGAAATCTTCGTGTATAAGTGGTCGAGACAAGGGCTTCCCGCAGTGTTCCAGTATCATGCACGTCACCTTGAAGAAGCTGTTCACATCCCCTTGAAAGAGGCCGTGGTATTTGGGCATCACAGTGCCCTGGAGTGACGCCGTGTTCGGGGATTCGTACATCCGAGCTTCTTGGACTAGGCGCTTCTCTCCCGTGAGTGATGCTGCAGCCACCTTGCAGAGCACTTCGCTCCCGTCTGACCTGAGCTTGAGTACGTAAATGTATACGTAGGTCTCGCGCGAGTAATGAAATTGTCGCGGATATGAATCGTCGGCAACATCAACGATGTCGTGCAACAGGGAGCCGGCATTACAGCCTTGCGAGTCGTCATGATCCGGTCGCTCGAGGTAAACACGACGCATGAACTGGGACTTGAGTGCATCCCGCGCCAACTTGTCTCGTGAATCCATGTTAGAGTCAATGAGATGTTGAGGATGATGTGAAGGATTGAGGTTATGGGATATAGTAAAATGCTCAAGCTGGAGACGAGATGCGAGACGCAGCTACTAGTATGTAATGAGGAATTGAGGTCGCGTGATCTCGTTGAGGTGGGCGAAACGACCCATGCAGTCAGCTTGGTATACGAACCCCGTACATTACTTCATCTACATACTACTCTACCCCGTAGACACACCCCCGACAGGGGCACCGGTACCCGCACCTCGCGGACCGGGGCCCGCCGCGTCTTAGCACCGTTTGTGTTCGCTTGTTGCGGCTTATAAATTCTGAATTCATCATCATCATCATCATCATCATCATCGATATGAATATATGATGTACGTACAAGTGACACAGCGCAAGGAACACCCTCTCCCGGACCTCCGAGTCTGCACCCTCACATGGATACCTCCAGTTGCGACGCATATTCGAGGGGGCTGCGGGGGCCGCGGTAGCGGCCGCGGGACGGGCTTCTTTGGCTGTTGTAGCCTTACGGCTGATTTGGCGAAGGGAAATACGGTCACACGCCCGGTAAGACGTTCGAATTGAACCCCGGTTGCTCCGATGAGGATTGCTGTACTTGCACAGGTGGCTTTGGCGCGCGGGTCGGTTTCTCCGCCGGGGCAGGGTTCGTATCGTTGCACAGAGGTTAGAACCTCGTGTGGTTTCGGCGTGGGCCCTTTGAGCTCAGGCAAGTAGATGGACACCGGGTTCGCCTCTGTTTCCGTTCTTGTCTGCTCGTTTTCGCCTTCGCCCTCGGTTTCGCCCTTGCCCCCGCTTTCGCCTCGACGAGCCGAGCTGAGGTCGCGATTCCAATAGTCAGAAAATACGTCGCGCGACCAAGTGTTGCCATCGTGGCGTTTTTACAGGAGTTCACTGTCGGCATAGGCCGTGCGAGACGGGCTGGAGAAAGTCACGGTCGTTAGGGACGATACTCTACGTGATGTGTAGGCCGGCTTACAGTGTCAAGGGAACTGCCAGAGCGCGACAACAAGAACGGGCCGCAGAAGGTTGCAGGAGCGCATGTCGGTCGTGAGTAGAGGTGAGGAAAGTGAGACGCAGCGGAACGCGAGAAGGCCATGGTCGTGATAAGACGTGAAAACCAGACTAGCAAGGCACTGATTGTCAGTAAGTTCCGAACACACAGGTAGGCGTGAGCTGCTCGGGTGCTTACCGACCAGCGGACCCGCTTGCGTAAGCTCGAACAGAAAAAATGAGCTGGCCATTGCGAGAGCGACAGACTGAAATTTATGTGGTAGCGAGCCCAGTGCTCCAGGAGCGTGAGCTGTAGGTCGATACGCCCGGAGTGGGGAAGCCCCCAGCCGGGACAAAGGGAGGCGGAGCAATACCAGAGATGACTGAGACACCGAGAATACACTTGCGATTTTCGGGGTTCACTGCTATAACAGTGAAACACGGTGATAATCAAGATTGCAGAGAAACATAGTCCAGACAACATACCGTCTTTGTTCAAGTTCGCGGTCAACGGCCATGGGTTGACCGTAACATTGCAGATACGAGCCGGGTTTCGGCATGGCTTACACCACGTTTGCATAGCCGGCGTCCTGGCAAGCACGGGTAGCAAGGCTCTCTCACTTGATGCTCGTCCATGTCTTAGATGCGATAGGCCCTTAACTTAGCGGGTAGAGCGACACGGTGGTCGAAGAAACGGATAGAGACATTACGCTGAAGCTGGTGGTGGTGATACATACGACGGGCGGGGAAAGCAGTCGTCCACGGTGGTGTTCGACGTGTCCAGCCTTTGTGGTGCGCCGCTCCAGGGCAAGAAAGTCGTGTTCTTGTTCGCGCGATCGTAGGGAGCTAAGAGGGAGCCAGTCGAACGTTGAGCGCGAGCGGTGAATCCATGTATTGCATGTTGTCGACGTCTGTAGCGAGACGCGGCTTGGACGCAACATTGAGCAAGCGCCCCGGCAAGGTCCTCCGGCCCGGGGAACATGCTTACCTAATCACATACCACAGGCTCGAGCCCCGCACTTGTCCAGTACGGTACTGTACCGTACACTGTACGTCCAGTACTTGTTCAGTGTCCAGTCACTCCAATGTCCACCGCCGTCTAGCCGTCGTTTCGTGTCTCTCCGCCTCCCACAGACCGCAGGTGCGTGGCCGTGATGAACATTCATGGACTTGATGCCTGTTCGATGGTAGTAAGTTACCACCGTCCACGAACGGCCTTTAAACAGGCTCAAGTTGCGTCGCGTCGCAAGTCACCCTTCATGCCGGTACGTACAGCATCCCATAGTACCCACGAGAGGCTCTCACGTATTCAATGCTCGCGTACTACAGAACTTGTGCGGCGTTGAATCGTGCTGTCATTGAGCGACGATACGGTGGCGGCGACAGTGAGTACAGTCACAGACACGGCTTGTTTGCATGTAATGTCTCGTTCAACAGGTGATCGCGTTGTGGAGGACGCGCTAGGGGACACAACATATGATCAGCACAACTGGAGTACAAACCGAAGTGCGTGATCGCTGGAATATGCACTCAGCTGTACCCACGCCAGCTAACTGCAGACATGGTCCGATGCAGCCATCGAACAACTTTGGATACTACATACTGGGCGGTGGGTGCTTCTCTCTTCGGATCACAGTTCGTCCGATTCTGCGTTGTCTTGCTCAGGAGGACAACAGATACTGTACAGTCTCCAGATATCCATTAACTTCCGGTCGGGGCTCCCGCAGTACGAGACCACGAACGGCTGTTCATCACTGGTAAATTCTGGAGTGGGCGAGACGGCTACGGATGCTTATCATCACTTCCGTCGAGGAGCACTTGACAGTGCAAGGCGGCAACGCAACCAGGGAGACTGTGTCTCTCTGCGACCTTCGCAAGCTGCAGTTGTGTGGTGTCTGGGAGCAGGGCATGTATACTGTACTCTGCACACCCGAACCTGGCATACCTGGATGTGGGGACCGTGCGGCGGGACGATGTTTCATACAGAATATGAGCACTGCTCATAGGTGACGTCCCGTCTGCACAACGGCAATGACCTGGTGAGCGTGTGGGGTTTCGACATGTTCATAGACGACGAAGTGGCTGATTCTAACCATATTGCAGTGAGCACTGCAACTGTGCGCGCAACACTGCCCATCGTGCTCTCACCAGGGTTCTGCTATGGCTAACCGAATCTCTTGCGTGCGCTCGCATCGGGAATACTTCAAGACGGCGGTGCGGCTGCACTACCTCGACATGCTCATACACGGGTAGTTGGTACATCCCAGCCACTCTTCTTTAATCTCTCTCCCGCTCACATCCCATCGCAGGACCAACGTCTCCCGTTCCTCTCTGGCATCACGATCCGGCTCGGAGTCGGCTCGGAGTCGTTCAAACTCTCCATGAAGTCCTTATCTCTAGAGGAGTCCGCCATGATCAACCGATTCAACGACAGCTTTGCTCACGAGCCCCACTTCAAGCTCAACAAGCGGAGGGTGTAGCGAGCCCTAGTCGACAACGCCTTCGCGATACTTGCGGATCATGCGATCCTGTCCATGTCCAACGTCGCCATGTCGACCTGTTGCATGGTTGACGATCTTGCTGTCGCCACCAGGGCGGTGTCCGAGGGCAGGCTAGTGGTGGTGCGCGTCGAGCGCGATGACTAGTCTGAGGAGGAGTGTGTTGTTATACGAGACCCATAACCCGAGAAAGAGGAGACTGATGACTATGCACAGCGCTCCTTTTGCAGACACTGAGTACCTGTCCCGTCTGACAACACTTTGAGAGTGTTGCTGAGGCTACCCTTGGAGGGCCCGTTGCGGTACTTCCTATGTGTTTCAATCCGTCAATTACGTTTCTAGTTGTTGCATTGTCGGACGAGGGTGTCGCGCTACCCATGGTAAGTAGCTCGAGATTACTCTCCGATGCGCCGGAACATAGGAGCGTATCATTGGTCCGGTTGTACAGTGCGGATACATGGTCTGATACAACGTGCTAACCACTAAGAGTGGAATCAGGTCTTCCAGAGGGCAGCGGCGCACGTCGTCCGCAAAGCTTATTGTACGTAATATCGTGTCTCCTGACCGTGGTATCGCGAGCGCTCTCTTACGCGCTATAAATTAATAGGTGCAAAGTTTAACGTTCAACGTTCAACTTTCATGCCATTTCCCAAGTTGAGCTCTCGCTGCGCGTCCGAATCCTCTTCCTTCGTCATCTAGCTGTCATTGAAGCTTGGTAAGTACAGCCTGTTGTGCATTGAATACCCAACCACTAAGCATGTCTTTGACACAAGTGAACAAGCGACCTATCACAAACAGTACTGCAGTGAGCCATTTTTACCGTCTTCTCTGAAAATCTGACCAAACAACCAGACAGCGAGTAGTTGTATAAGACGAAGTATCTGTCCTGTGCAACGTACACGTCGAGTACGTTCTTGTGCCATTGTTCTGTTTGAAGCATCGCTGACGCCATCAAGCTTACCGCAGATTGTTTCTTCACAATGGCCGTAGCGTCGTTGCAGTCGCTGAACGACGATGTTCTCGGGATGATTGTCGGGCTGCTATCTCAACCTGATACGGCGAATCTGGTCTTTACGTCCCGTGCCGTGAGCTCCGTTGCCCGGCGACACATCCTCTCTTCCCTCGTCGTTTCGGCACCAGCCCAGAGCCTCGAGTTCCACCGCTTGATGCTCGAGGAAGACGATGGCTACAGGATCCAATGCCTCCAAAGGCTCACCATTATTTTCCAAGACTCCGTCGACGAGCCCACGGATGCCGGCGGGTACTCGCCACTAGCTACAGTCCTCGCACGCGCGCGGAACCTGCGGGAACTGGTCATGGGCTCGCTAGAGAAACATCTGACGATGCAAAGCGGGAAAGTTCTGAGCGATGCTATAGCGTCGCTGTCTGATCTGTGCGAGCTGGAGCTGCGCGACATCGGCAAGCAGAGCGTGGAGCTCTGCGAGAGACTGACTTGCGAGCCAAAGGTAGTCTGCCTGGCGGCGGACCCTTGGACGGAGCCCGCACCATATTTGGAGGTGGAATACTCGAGGTTCGCTGGGCTCCCCGTTCTCCGGAATGCATCCACGATCACGCTGCAACATCTCTCTCTCACGCGGAATGGGACTCCGGAATCGCAGCCTGCCCCGGTGACTCCGTGGTCCAGCACACGTACTCTCCGTCTGGAGAATATGGATCCCTTGGCGCTCATAGAACTATGTCCCAATCTCACAACCCTCCGTATGGGGTTCATGTGGTTCGCGGACAACGGTTCGACGTTGTACCCGGACGACGCGCATAGCAAGTACATCACATCACTGGCCCGCGATGTCCGAGTCGACACGCGCGTCCGCGTACTGGACGTCTTCGTCGGAAACGAAGAGCTCGCGCTGGACAAGACGATCATCGCCACGACGCGCGCGACGCTCCCTGTCGTGCTGTCAATACAATTCCACTACGGCGACGCGGCGTTGTGGGCGCAGCTTGCCGAATTGTTCAAGCACACAGATGCACGGCTGCGCTACCTCGATGTGCTCATGCATGATGAGTCTGAGTATGCACAAACGTGGTTTGTACGTCCATCAGCCTCATCGTGTCCCTTCCGACGAACTGATTTGTGCGCTCGCAGGATGAATGCCTCCCGCTTCTCTCCTCCTGCCCGATCCTCTGTGTCCGACTCAAGTTCGTCCAATGTCTACTCGAAGTCATGGCTGAAGACGAGTTCGCCTCAATCAAAGACCGCCCTGAGCCTGGCGAGTTGATAGACAGCGAGTGGGAGGAGCTGCGGGATGCGGCTCCCAAGCTGCTGGCAGAGACGATCCCGTCTCTCCGCTACATAGCCGTATCATCCGGGTACATGGTCGGGGACCTTGCGTGGTCGACGTTCGGCGGTGGGTGGGCTCGTTGGTGGAATGTTGCCCGAGAAGCTTTGGAGAATGAGACTGAGGGAAGCACAGTTGAGTTGGTTGAGATCGATGAAGGAGAGGGACGAAAGGTCGACGAATATATGCGCAGCGCGTGGTTCGCAAAAACGTTGCAATTTCATGACTGAACACTACCCCACTCTGGCACTGCGTAGCTGCTTCCCGACCTCATCCAGCTTGCATATATCTACGGGGAAATTAGCGTCTCCCATGCATTGTTGACCGGGGGATTCAACGCGTGTCGCGTTCTTGAGCGGCATATGCAAGGAACACGCTATTATACAAGTTTGGCAGGCGATATCTTCGAGTGCTCCTCCACTTCGAACTCGTCTCTTCTTTTCCTCCTCTCTATATCATGCTCGTACCGCTCAATCCCTTTCCGCAACACCTCCCGTGCATGAGCGATAGTCGTCACACCAATCTTCTTCAGCGGTCTGTCAAGAAGTTGTTGCACATTGGCGTCCGAATCGAGATCAATGTTTGCGGGAATGTAGCGAAGATCGTGTGTCTTTCCCGCATTGGAGACGGTGAACTGAGCTAGATTAATAGTCTCAATGAATCACAATTGATGGATTTAGTTACGTGGGACCCTCACCTGGATACCATGCATCCGCGAGATCGCCTACGTGGTACAACTCGGTACACATATGGGTCGCTTGTCCAGGTTCTATCCTGTCAAACTGCACGAAAATTTGAGTGCAATCATGCCATTTCCTTGCACGAGTGAAATCGACGAGACAAGGCTCTCCGTTGGGCCTCATCAAGATGTGCCTCTGGAAGACTTGCCGTGTGCTGTCTTCAGGGTGCCAATGCTTGTAAACACCCACGAGATGCAGCGCCTCGTAGGCCCGCACAGTAGCCTCTCTGCATACAACGGTTAGCTAAAGCTGATGCACACGGTGATGTCGTGGTCGAGTGGATACGGACCGAAACGGCCTGTACTGATGTTCTAGCTTGTGGTCTTCATCGAGTGCCTCGCCTCCGTACTCCAACACGATACATGTTGTACGTATTCCACGCACATCTGCTGAGAAAATCCCGAAAAAGTCCGGTATCTGGCGACCACGCAGGGCCGCAAGCTGCGGAAGCTGGTAAATGGCTGCCTCGTGTTCCAAGCCGGTTCTGGCTTCCTCGATCGAAGTAACCTTGCAGACTACTTTGCTGATGTGTCCCCTTGGCTTCCTTAAAAGGCATTCATAGACCTCGCAGGATGACGTCGGTGAGACGTGTATCAGTCTTGGCAACGGCATCGAGGACTCTTCAGGACCGCAGGGAGAGACGTTGATCAAGTCTTGTAGGCCGAAAGGCGAGCCAGAGACATCTCGCGTGTGCGGGACAAGCGCGACAAAAGCACGAGCTCGAGATTCGAGTTGAGTTGCGTCGGGCTCCATGACCTACACCTAACGCAGCCCTTCGTGGTCGCGTCACAGTCATGTTCACTGTGAAATACTCTGTACCGCAAGTCCAAGCATTTCACTCACTTCGGTTTAATCACCCTTGCTCTCCTGTTGTCATACGGATAAGTAGTGCGGCCGCCCGTAGTACTAGCAGTAACTTAGCACGTACTTAGCTATGTACCGGCGCTTCTGAGCTGCACAGTAAGACAGCCCCAGCTCAGCGCTCAAGCTTGAAGGAGTTCGTTCAAAGCTGGTAGAACGTAGAACGTAGAACGTTGAACGCGGCCGAGAGCTGGCTGAGAGCATGCAGCGCGCGGATAACAGGTGCCTAGTTTGCTTACATCAGCTTACGTGATCAACCAGCACAGCGGATGCAACGTTGAACCATGCCTTTGAGCACGATCACCCACTGGCAAGTCGCCTCAGACACTGGGATTTCTGACGTAACGGTACTAAGCATATGGATGCATACAAAGTTGCGCCCAGCGTAAGCTGAAGCCTGTAGTTGCCGCCCTCCGTTTTCCAGGTTCTCCCTGGCGTTGTGTGGAACCAAACGCAACGTTCGTTGCTATCAATGCGGCTCGACATACGCATTGCGTTCATCGCGGCCGCGGTAGCTAGCGCTTTTGCAACTTCGACTACTACTACTACTACTACATCGACGGTGTCGTCGACGGTCACTGTCACTCCGACTGCCTACAACTACCACTACAGCAACCGTGACCACCACAGCAATCTCATCAGTGACTTCGACGGTGACGGTGACTCCGACGCCTACAAACATCGAGGCCGGAAGCTGGACCAAGTGAGTGAACCTAAACTTGATGCGGCGGTAGGCTGAGATCAACCTGTGGGGAGTGGCACTCAGTACTGTGAGTGGCAATACGGGCTTCGCACAGATGCCTACTTAACTCAGGAATCCTCAGATATAGTGAAATCTGGCGATACGTGTAACACGATCGATACAATGTCAGTGACAACAGTGGCTGACGCTAACAACTCGTCATGTTGAATGACAAGTATAGATATGACATAGCCTTCACCGACTTTCTACGCTGGAACCCCGAGGTGTCGACGTCTTGCGCCAGTACGTGGATATTCATACTAGTATGAGTCGGACTCAACAACTATCGTCATCTACAGATCTGCAACCAGCGGCTGTACGTATCATAGTGCTACTTATATCGTCTATCCGCTCGTACATATCATAACACTTCCGGGATTACCGCAGGCATACTGCGTCCAAGCCACCCCAGCTTGCACCAAGACCTATACTGTCGTCAGACTCGTCAGCGGTGATACATGCGGGGGGATCGAGGAGACATACGGGCTCACTGATGCCCAACTACGTGCGCTGAATTCATTGGCTTGACTCTGATTGCTGTGAGTGTCGTCGGCTCTTATTGTTTCAGTAGGCTTGGGGTCTCTGACACGACGACAGATTTGGTGGTTGGTCAGATTCTGTGTTTGGCTGAATGAATGGAGGGCGCATGCAGGATTCCAAACGATTGCGACGAAGACCTCCTCTCCCGTGATGGGCGTAGATAAGAATAGAGTTCAATCAAATGACAAAAGTTCTCCAGCTGCAGCGGCTCCGATGCCTAGGATCAGTCACTGCATGAGATCAGAATCTGGCTTCAAGGCCGCGTTCCTGACACCCTTCCTGGCAAGAACAAAATGCTATAACGGACGTTCGCCGGCTTTGGTGACCATCAACAATGATGACTTTGGGGCATGGCAAGTGTGGGATTAGCACGCATCTGACTCCGAGTCGAACATGCGCGTTCTGGCACTGCAGGAACTTCGTGACGGCTTCCGGTGAGTATGCACATAAGTTGATCTTGTACGGCAAACGCGTACATAACAGTGTCGTTAGATCGCAGCGCTTGCAGAATCAGCGCTCTCCTATGGCGGCCCGTTTGTGGAAATAATCGGATCGCACGAAATGTAATAGTACCTACGAAAAGTATAATAAATGCACGAAATGTGTATTCACGAAATATTTGGAACCACTTACGAAAAGTTTGGATGATCACGAAACTCGGAAGGGTACACGAAATGCATGCTGACGAAAGTCAGCCTGCACGAAATGCGCGCACAGCGTGACGCGAGTGTGATCGAGTGACCGTTTGTCACCGAGTGTGACACGTGAGTGCGTGGCCTTAGCCCACCTCCGGCACTCAGCTTCGAGTTGTAGTGGCCAAAATTTTCTGAATACATTCAGTACACATAAAAAACGCGTTTTGCGCGCGGAAACATCTTGGGGAAGTCGCTCTTCCGCCACGAGTTGAATAAAGACATCGCCCTCGCGCGCCACCGCGCCACCGCGCCGGCGCTTGTGGCTGTGACTACGCGCGTACCACTGCGCGCGGCGGTCACACTGATTGCTGTAGTCCAAGTCAGATCCCCTAGGCATCTAGATTCTAGCTTTGTCTTACGTTCTTGGCCACTTGGCCCTCGCGCATCCATGTATTGAGTGACTAATGAAAGAAATATAGCCGGTGCATGTCATGAAGTTGCGAATCTCAAACATGATCTTTGTGTCTTCTACCTGCTATGTTCGGTCAACAGACTCTCCGTGTATCGCGCTTCTAAAGCATGTGGACCGCTCATAACCTTAGCCTTGCTCTCATTGGCCATCTTCTGGAAACACAGTCCAATTGGTATGTAATATGCATGTACACAAAACCTGTATGTATATAGTATACTATATTATATTGTATATATGCTGTATATACACAGTTTATATAGTATGATCTCCAGCTACAATAGTCATTTCATTTCCCTACTTAATCCTCAAACCATTACAAAAACCAGAGTACATGCTAGTGTTCAAGATGATGGAGAATGTTTGTACAGCCTTAATATGGGTATCTATACTGTACTATATACTGTCTAGTATAATCCTAATACTAGTGAATGATGATTTACTTGCCAGTTTCGGCTAGAGTGACATGAGATGTCACAAAGGTTTATATGTGGCTTCACTTCTCTTGTGAATGTTCAATCACATAGTAGCATCACTTAGTAACATGATGCTCCAGTAGCTGTCTAGATTCAATCACACCAATAACACTCAGGCCTAATCCTTGCCTATGAGTAAGCTTAGACATGCCAGTCTCATACTTTTGTACATCTGCTGTTCTGCATGCTTACACCCACACCAGTTTGATTCCAAGATACTCAACCTACCAGCTGATGCATTGCCATGAGAATCACTCATGTATCATGCATATTTCATGACTTTTTTTTTTCCAGAAAGACGAATGTCATCAAATCTAGTACCTCTGTAGTCAATTAAGAAAGTTTATGTTATATGAACAACTCTATGCCATGTACTCCATGACATATTGAGGATCCCCTTTGCACAAAGTCCAGATATTTATGACCCAAATCTCACTGTCTGATCCATAGAATCAGTGTCTAACTCTGAAAAAGCATCTATGACATCAAGAACCTAAGTCTAATGACTGTTAAAAAGCAACATTGGACACTGTCCTGTTGACCTTAGGCAAATTTGAATTGTAGGTCAATTGTGATAGCATTCGCAATGGTCATAGGTGTTTTTATGAGCATAGAAAACAGCCTAATAAATTAACAGAAGCCTACATGAGTCCTCAACTTATCAGACTGGAGGTCATTGTAGTTCACACAATAGGATTCCACTCCCTAGTATGCTGTAAGCACATGTTTGAAGACAAAAAGGAATACAATGCTATCCATGCTCTCCACAATGTCACCAAATCATTGCAATAATGAGTCCCTGTACTCAATAGTAGGCTAATTTCTACCAATATTGAAGCTCCTTCATTACTATACTTGAAACCATATATACTGTATATATATACAAGATACACAGACCCTGTATGTATATGTATAAAGTATAGGGTAGAAATCGTATATATACAGTATGTATATTATTTTGTTGGAGCCTTAGAGAGAAGATCTCACACACGGTATACTGCACACCTAGTATGCCACACACCGAGTATGCTGAACCATACATCTCCGGTAGTACACAAGACATGGGGTGACTGCATGGCCAATTTCTTGCCGACCTGGTGACCTGAGTAGTAAGAGTGACACCATCTAGTGATGGTGCTGAGGATGCCGTCCCACTTGTCAAGGACATGCAGGTCATGGTGCGCAAGACCCTCCTTGGCTAGTAAGGCCCAGGTCACCTAGTCATTCAAACACCTCATTAGGTGCTGAGCTGTTGTCATGTAGCAGTGAGATAGCAGCTTACCTGGAACACCTGATCATTAGATACAAACACAACGATGAAGTCTTCAAACTCCATCATCAAGCCGACATGAAATGAGCACATCCGAGTGTAAGTATTGGATGAGGTAGTATCCACATTCAATATAGCATCTACTGGTGCACCATTGTCTCGCCCTTCCCAATGTACGAGGTCTCCTTCAAGACCTCCCAGTACTGTTGGTGATAGGTCTGAATTGATGTATGAGTAAGATACTGCAACTACAAGAGATTGTCAGTGAGAGCGGTACATGATCATAATTAAAAATAACAACGACATACCTGGAACCAGCAGTGACCGAAGTTAAGCACTATGCTATGGCTTGTGTAGTGTACTTCTGCTAGAACAAGATCCTCGAGCTTGAAGCCTGCTGGCGGAGCATTAGCGGCGAGGAAGGGTGGCCAGAGCGGAGTCTGATGACTAGTATTGCCGCGTTTTGCTTTGACATTGCACTGAGCTTGCCGACGAGACCACGGGCCCATGGGGAGCCAGGATCCTTTGGCTCATCCTTGGTAGCATCGCAGTATAGCGCCATGAGCTGCCAGTTTTCCACCTTCTTCGCAGCATAGAAGGACTGCAGTTGAAGTCCGCTGCAGTAACATTCCTGTATTTCGGGCATTATTGAAAGGCTTGAAGCCCACACAGACATGTGTAAATAATTATTGAATACAACTACAAGCAAGTACTTACCTTGTACCAACAATAAAACACGTTCAAGACAAAGAGCAAGGACGCGACGACGCAAGCAGACCGACACGACGACGCGTTCAACATCGAACACGGTCACATGAGGGCTCGGGCACGTCGCCATAGCCACAAGCGCCGGCACGGTGTGTAGGTTGCGAGTCTCCCGGGGCTGTATGAGGTGGCAGGGAGCAGGGGTCGATAGTCAGTAGAAACGACGGGTTTCGTTGTCGGACGATGTCGACGTAACTATAGGTAGTCACGGAAGGAAGGGGGAAGAGAAGTGGTTAGGCTACGCTGCCCAATGTTCGTTCCGCTGAACGATGGAACCGCTGTTCCTGCAAAGACACGCAAATACGCAGAGTTCGCTGTACGCACGCTCGCCGCTGTCGCCGCAGATCCGCAAGAGAGAGAGAGAGAGAGATTTATACGCCGCTAAGAAAACAAAGCTGTCCTGGTTCGCAGGAGCTACCTCTAACCGTCCGCTCTCAAAGTGGTGGTGGTACATCAGGAAAAACTTCCCCTGTGAATGCCCAGTAATACCCAGTAATACCGAGTCACATGCGGTAATAGCAGGTAATGTTGTGCATTCCTACGATTTTGATATACGGTGACATTAGCTAGTCCAACCTCTTCCATTGTGAATTACGAGCTAATACTCAGTAATTGTCAAGCATTCATAGAGTACTATGCCCATTTTACCGACATATTCCGTCCACTCATTGTTGCATTTGTCACTTCTGTCATCCACAATACATACAATACACCCATATAGCAGACATATTTTATTAGAGGATAGTCATTACATTCAGTGACATATGTACAATGCCCAGCTGCAAGCATGCCGTGGGTCTGCATCCCAACGAATAATTACCCCGCCCACACAAGCCTCACCAACTGGGCGAATCACCGCATGGAGCCCACCCCTCGTCGCTCCGCACACGCACACCCTCCACGCATAACGCCTCCACGAGCCGGCGCATGCCATCCGCAAACAGCTTGCAGTCACCAAACTGGACCCATACCTGGACTGGCCCCGCATCCTCGCTTTCTTCCTCGCCGCCCGCAGTCTTGCCGCAGCTCCCAGTGCCGATGTAGGCAGCGTCCAGGGGAGGAGGTGCACGAAGACGTGCTAGTCCGGGCGCACGAGCGTAGAACAGAAGAAAATTGAGTCGCGCAGGCGCTCGAGGGCGAAGTGCCGCGTGAGCGTGGGCACGACACGTTTTCTGTAATGCGGGAGCTGGTAGTCTATCTCGGTCTCGGGTTGGTTGAATCGCGCAAGGTAGCATGCCAGCTGTGGGTCATCAGCTTCACGCAGACGTCGGAGCAATGGGGACCGGGGTACATACGCACTGAGACAATGGTAGACCAGCTGGAAGATACGGCTCAACACGTACCAGATGTCTATCATTGAGATTCCGTAGCGCCACAGCGACCGTGATGCATACATAATATGCATACATTGCGTGAGATCGGGACTCTGAGGCGCACAAAGAAATTTCGTACCTGGTTATCTTGTGCCGAGAGTGAGCAGCATCAACCTGGCGTGAAGCAAACAAGCCAGTGAACGGGTATATGTGCAAATGAGTGAGCATGCAGGCCACTTACTGGTAAAGGAACAAGTGAGCCGATGAAACCAACAGACACGTAAACGGGCAGGTCGGTGGTCGCTCGCTTGCTGGGTCAGCGGTGACGTGGTGATGGATAGACGAGACCCACATGTCATAGCGACACGGGCGAGGCTCGGAAGGAGTATGGAGGGAGATATGATGGTGAGTCAGGCTGTGGGAAGGCCAACAGAGCGTATAGTACATGCCACATACCTTTTGTGCGGCCTCTCGGCCTCGCCATCCCTCTACTCTGTGACCGCGGCCTTCGTGAGCGCACTGACGACGCCTTTGCGGCGTCGTCGGTGCTCTTTATGTGCTGCCAGCTTGTCGCTTTGGACGCGTGCTGACATGTCAAAGCGGCCGCAGCGCACACGTACGTTCTGACGGCCCATCATGGGTCGATTACTTCATATGGCGGCCGTGCTTCACGACCTTGAGGTTGTGCGTGCGAGTAGCGGGCGAGCGGCGCAGGGCGAGGCTGGGGAGGAGGGAGTGAAGAGAGCCTGAGAGGAGGTCAGCACTTGTGCGCCGCTGGACGGACGCAAGCGCTGTCGGAGTTACCTTATACGGCAGGAGTCCCACGGGGGTGCGGGTACAGGGACTTTGCGCGACAACGCAAGTCAAGACCTCACAGTGCGTACGACCAGCTCGCCCTCCCGCAGTACGAGCCTGCCCATCTCGTCCCTTGTACACCAGACCCTCACGTCATTTCCCCGCCAGCTCAACAACGCACACGGTGAGGTTCGGGCACGCGCTGCGCATCCAAATTCCCACAGCTAAGTCTCCGCTGTGACCGGGCTCCTCGCGTTTCTCGCCCTGGCCGACAGTGTTCTCCACCTTCAAGACCGCATCCTCGCCGCAACACGGGCTAGCCATCAAGCATGGGAGCTACCTCGGCGGGAGCAGACGGCAAGACAGGCTTCTGGGCGGCGAAAGCAGCATGACGTGGCGACTCGATGGCGCCGGGGTACGTGAGGACGGACATATGCAGGTAAGTAGCGTGCATGACCTCCTCGCCGGCGAGGTGGGTCAACGAGTTAATCCATGCAGCACTGTCGCCCTCCGCGCCCTACCACCATCCCCGCCGCTGTCGCACGTCACCTCCATCACTGTCCACTAGCGTCTGTCACTGTCTCCGCGACCCGCGCATCGCGTCCGTCATTCCCCCGCCTCGCTGCCACTGTGTCCCGTCCCGCTGCGCTATTCTCACCACCATCGCTGCCGCCACTGCGTCACCCGCGTTGTGGTGTCTCCGAGACTCGGTGTCATGGAGTTGAGGACCACGCAGTGCGTACGACCAGGGTGAGTAACATCGCTGCACGCGAGCGAGCTAGCTCACAGGGAATGTGGGGCAGGGCCTGGGCGCGCACGCCGACCCCGCGAGCACACCGGGCGAGTGACCGGTCGACAGCGTGCACACGCCAACCGCGAGCGCGCTGAGTGGATGCCCGACACGCAGACACGGCCGACGAACGCGAACACAAGTGACCAGGCAAGCAGCCGGGCATGAGGCACGGTGAGGTGTCGCACAACACGCACGGCGATCGCGAGCGTGCTGGGCGAACGCCCAGCACACAGACACGGCCGACGAGTGCGCCGCGACTATTGGCATGGCAATGAGCAGGCGGGAGGGTGAGCGGCCCTACACAGGCAGGCCCACTCACAAGACGCAGGGAACACGTCGTACCCCCCCCCCCCCTCAAACTCACGTCGTACGCAACCGCAATAAGCTCCAGCGTTGCTGGAGACTCGCAACGGAAGAACGGGCTGAGTGGAAGGGATGCCATGGCCAGCACGGCTGGCGATGCAGGTGAGTTTCTCCACACCACCAGCATGGCCATCCCCCACGCCGAGCCCTCCGTACCGAGCCACCCGTGCCGAGCCCTGTGCGTCGTGACGTGCACGCTGATATCCATGCAGCCCAACCTCGCGCGATGAAGTAGCAGACGTGCTTGCTCAGCCTCGAGCTCTCCGCCGCCTAGTAATACATCCACACGCCCGCGACGGCACATGTGGCACGTGAGCGTGAGCGTGCCGTACGGTACGACAATGACCTACCCTCCGCCCGCCGATACAACGAGTCCACCGAGTGGGATTGAGTGGAGCAATAGCCCGGTACCGGGCAATACGGGTACGAATGCGAGGGGATCCTGTCGTGCTCTTAGACTGTAGTACTTATCACATAGTCCCAATATATTGCTCATTCTCCCTCTCGAAACGTGCTCTGTGTCAGCCCTGCAACTGAGCATCAAAGCTGCTCAAAGAGATGTTGGTAAAAGCAGTGCACTATCTGTGATTACTGGGCTTGTGGCCATCTTTGAGTTTTAGTTGTGTGCTCATAGATTACTGCGAATTTCACAGACATTCTCCAGGGGTGTACGTGGACAAGGAGAATTACAGGCATTATCATGAATGATGTGGTAAGCATTCGAGATTACTCAGTCTCCTCGTATTACGAAGAATTTCCGTATCCACTAAGTATTTCTCAGGGGAGGTTTTTCCTGATGTAAGTAAGTCCTCCTCCCTGCGCCAGCACACCATGTCCTTCCCCTCCCCAACTTCCCACGCCCTCCAACCTTCCCGACTCTCCCCGTTCTCTCCCCTACTCCCCCTTCCTCCCGGTTGGCCAGTGAAACCCCAGCCTCCTTCCCTCACCGCCTCCGCCCAACATGTCCCTCCCTGGTCAATCCCCATACGTTGTTGAAGAAAGAGGTTTTAGGCTTAGTAAGCCCAGTGGCAGTGAAGGACTAAAGAGTGAGTGAACAGACCAGTCCCAAAGGGAAGATCCTATGCTGGCAGGCAGAGGAGAGGACGAAGGATCGTTATCATTACAGGGCAAACCAGCCCAGTATATATACACATTTGATACAGGTCACATGCTGTATCAGTGGTTCATCAGTAAGCACTAAGTCCGAGGTTTTGGGGATATGAGTAAGCTGGTAAGCAGCATGAGTAAGCCAAAACTCGGAGTTTGATGTGGAGAGATATATGAAACGTGATGGAACATCAGGAATAATATGAGACATGATGGAACATCAAAGAGTGATATAGTACGTGATGGGACATCAAGGAATGATATGGAACGTCATGGAACATCAAGGAATGTCGTGGAATATCATGGAATGATCCGGACTAAAGTCACATGACGTAATCTAGGCAAAGTCCATCAAAGAACGTATGTAATCTGACATCGCAGAACATAAGTCCATATCCGTACATAACTGATAAGATAAGAACACTGAAAACTCGGAAGTTCAACATACGTCGCACGCTTCTACCGTCTCCTCGAGCTCCTTCGACACGAACGTGACTTGGAACCCCGTCTCCTCCCCCACGATCCGACTGCCTGGCTGGCCTGGGCCCATGGAAGTCGTTGGCTGTTGGTGTGTCCTTCTCCTAGGATTCGTCGTGTCCCGCGCTGACTGTACTCCAGCGCATGCTGTTCGAGTCCCGTAGCATCGCCGTAGCCTCTGGGGATATCTCTCTCCCCTCCGTCCGCCAGACACCGTCCGTGCACGCCCTGATAGTGTACCTCGACACCGTCTTCGCAACCCTTCCTTCCGAGCACGCTTCGCCTCTCCCCGAGCCATACCCCGTCATCGCCTGGTCGCCTAACCGCGTCCTCGCCGAGCAGAGCATTGCTGAAGAAGGTGCTCCACTCCCTGCCATTTCCTATCGCAACAGTCCGCTCGCTTTATCGAACCAGCGCGCTTCTTCCGTCGGATGGGACGTCGTCACCGACCAACTGGAAGCTCTGAGTGATGCTCAGTGTTCAACCACCGACGCCCTTGACCAGCTCGATGGTGGGCTAGCTACGCTCTCCGCCGCGGTCCAAGGTATTCAAGACCAGCTGTCACACGGGCTGTACCTTCCGGACGATTATTCTGGAATTCCTCGTTGTTTAGTCTTCGCAACGTCTAGGGGTTCAATGGCTCTCAATCCGCGCCCCATGGGCTTCACACGTAGCGTTGCCGATGCTGCTGCTGACCGAGAGGCTGGAGGGTCCGGAAGGAACGGGGACGGAGGGAACGTTCGCAACGCAAGCCCTTCGCTCAACTGACCCCATGTAGTCGTCCGTAGCACCTTCGGTAACCGTATACTTGGCTTAGTTGGAATGTATTTGGCCCGTTCATGTTGTGCTCCCCAAGTCCGTACTTCTCGGAGATGCCTTGCGCCGTATTGCCGTCCCATTTCCCGCCCTGACGCGTTCGTATGTTGTCGATTCCGTGCGTAGACTGTGGGCCATGCCCACAGCGGTGGCGCGGTGGCGCGCGAGTGCGATGTCTTTATTCAACTCGTGGCGGTTTCCCCGCGCAAAACACGTTTTTTATGTGTACTGAATGTATTCAGAAAATTTTGGCCACTACAACTCGAAGCTGAGTGCCAGAGGTGGGCTAAGGCCACGCACTCACGTGTCACACTCGGTGACAAACGGTCACTCGATCACACTTGCGTCACGCTGTGCGCGCATTTCGTGCAGGCTGACTTTCGTCAGCATGCATTTCGTGTACCCTTCCGAGTTTCGTGATCATCCAAACTTTTCGTGAGTGGTTCCAAATATTTTGTGAATACACATTTCGTGCGTTTATTATACTTTTCGTAGGTACTATTACATTTCGTGCGATCCGATTATTTCCACAAACGGGCCGCCATACTCTCCCTGTCCGACGTTGGGAATGCCGGATCAAGAGGTAAGACTGACATGGCGCTGAACATCACATGGTAGTTGTTGACGTTGATCCAGTCAGGTGGTCTCTCGATGGGCAGTTCGACCAACTAATGCGACGTGGATGACTCTGCAAGAGTACACAAGATTTCCATCAGTACGGTGCCGCTTAGAGCTGAGTTTGTCTCTTATAGTTATACGTACACGGTACGAAACTGAATGCGCCGTTCGTGCGCTGTGCACGTTTGCCAATGGTTGGCGCTGATCACAACGCCAGGGGTGCATTCAGTGATGATTCACGTCCACGCATTGAAGATTTGGCGTTCGAGCCTCGAGGCGCTTATGTTGACGAGGGCTCCCAATTGAAGACTGTCGAACGTGTGGTTCATCCTTTTGTCCTCAGGTCCCGTTCACGAACGGAGCGACCTCCTCGATCAGATTGATATGTCGGTATTACTGTATAAACCACGCTGTCCTCGGATACTTAATGCCGCCCATCATTTCGCCCACGTTCGGTCAGTTCGTCTGTTTGATGAGCGTTTGCTACCTGCTTGACTCACTGACAGACGTTCCGGGCCCACAATACCTGTCATGGCCGCGATATATTGCCCTGAGAATATCCTAAACAATATTCCACAAAGGTACAAACTGATTCGCGTCTGTGCAGTTTGATCATGTCCTCTTACACAGCCCTCTACATGGAACGGTCTCGACGTCTGCTTAGGCGGACACCTGCGTCTTCTGTGCGGTATTTAAGCCTGCCGTACGTCCACTGTCATTCAGAGCGAGAGCTACTACCTGGTACATTCGTTCACATTGCTCATCTTCACCATGCTCGCACAGTCTCTTTTCATTGCCTTCGCTGTTGCGTCTGGCGTAGGTGCAAACTGGCTTCCCTACCAGCGCTCTGCGCTCTCTTCCGGTCCGCCGAGCAACCTCGCAGCCGGATCGTTCTCCAACTGCACGTCGTACGCGACGGTGGAGACTGGAGACACGTGCTCGACCCTCGAGGCTGCAGCCGACATCTCGTTCAGTGACCTCCTTCGCTGGAACCCGGAGGTAAGTCATGGAGACTCTGACGGTTCCGCCGTTCATATACTCATCAAGATGCTAGCTCGATACAGCCTGTACCATCCTCGAGCTCGGTGCAGCATACTGCGTGGGCGGCGGAGGTAGCATCGAACCATCGTGATTTGTCGCTTCGATCTGAACTCTTATCCCCAGGTGATGCGTGCCCCCAACTCTACACCGTAGCCTCCGGCGACTACTGCAGTAAGATTGAGAGCGAAGAAGGGCTCACCGCGGCCCAATTGCAGGCTCTCAATCCCTGGCTGGATGCTAACTGTGATCTCGAAGTCGGCGAGGTCCTTTGCGTTGGCTCAAGCCCGACGCCAACGACGACGCTTACAATGACCGTCAGTACGGCAACGACAGCGACTACGACCACAACCTCAGCGGTCCCGACGCCTACAAACATTGCTAGCGGAAGTTGGACTAAGTAAGCGCCTCACTACTCACCGTCAATTGATTACTGATGCCTTGTACAGCTGCACCACATACTGTACGTCACCCAGATGCTTTCAAGAAATTTGATTTCTTACATCTCTTCTAGACGAGGTCCAAAGCGGCGACTCGTGTACCGCTATCGATGAAAAGTCAGTTCTCACCGAGTTTACTTGTGTTGAAGAAACACCGACAGGCTGACGCACTGTACAGATTTGGCATAGCGCTCAGCGACTTCCTGCGATGGAACCCCGAGGTGTCGGACGATTGCAGCAGTGCGTCCTTCCTCCTCGTCCTTATACTCCGTTGACCGTATGTGTCTCCAGATCTCCTGCTAGCTGTACGTGTCCAGAGTTGGGGCCCCGCCAAACGTGTCTTCTCACTGACTTGCTTATAGGCGTACTGTGTCAAAGGCTCGCCTGCGTGCGATGAAGTCTACACGGTTGTCAGCGGCGATTATTGCGCGAAGATTGAGTACAACTATAACATTACCGACGCGGATTTGTACGCGTTGAACCCCTGGCTCGATTCTGCGTGTGGTGCGTGTCCCACGGCCCATTGAAGAACACTTACTCATACCCCGCGCGACAGACTTGCAAGTCGGTCAGAATCTCTGTGTCGGCGAGATTGAGTAGTGTAACAGTGGACTATGTGTACCGTTCAATTCGCGTCAGTTGGTATTGGTGGACATTGGGTGTATGGCTTGCGACGAAGCTAGTACAATGGTTTTCGGGTGATTACATAATAACAGTAGATGGGACAAGCAGTCCTTGCAAAGTTCAGGCGAGCACGAGATCTATCAGTCTCATTAGTGTCTGATCACTGGAATACATGACTAGTGACTGCTTACCCTAGAGTCTCACGTCTTCGCGAACGCAGCGCTGCGCATATACTCATCAATCTGCTGTGCCTCGGCGTTCTCCATCTCGACAGTCACTTCATTGGGTGAGTTAGATTGCGCCATGCGGTCTAAGCTACACCCATGTAACATCGGTCCACCGTGTACTACACGTACTACCCAATTTCGGATGCGGTGATTACTGAGGAGTGCCTGTTGTATCCTCAAACAGTTCTCTCGCCAGGAACCGCATACCCTTCTCATGCGCCTCATCCGCCCCGGCGCAGAACTCAAGGGGCCACGCCTTCGCCATCAGAGCATGCTCCCCTCCTGGAACGATCTCCAGCTCCGCCTTCACCCCGAACTCGCGCAAGCGATCGTACGTCTTCTGCGACTCAGACAAGGGCACCGTGGCATCATTACCGCCATGCAGCAGGAACGTCGGTGGGAACGACGCGTCGATCTGCGTCTCCAGCAGAGCGGGGCGGAGCCGCTCGGGCAGGGCCACAGCGCGCTCAGCGTAGGGCAGCGCGCGCAGCATGGCGGAGACGGGCTCGCCGAGGACGTGGTCGAGAAGCTCGCCGGTGCTCCACCAGTACGAAAAGAGCCCGATGCGACGCTGCTCGTCGGCGAAACAGTCGTGGTCCATCTGCAGCGTGCAGCCCGACGTCGGCGGCACACTGGTCGCGTCGAGGAGGTGCGCGAGCGTTGCGCGTGGTGGGGGAGGAACGCGCCCGAACATCGCATCGCCCTTGTCGGCGACCCAATGGTCGCAGATGAAGTCACCACCCATGCCGTAGAGGAGGTATACCGCCTTGGGCTTGGGCTCGCCGTAGATCGCTAGGGCGCGTGCGGCGTAGCCGCCGCCAGACACCCCAACTACGCCGATACGGCTATTGTCGAGATAGATACCGGCGGGTAGGTATATCTCGGAGAAGGAAGGGTCAGCGAGGAACTTCATGAGTGCCTTCATGTCCTCGATGATGTCGAGTCCCGTAGACGGGTATATGAGGCGGTAGTCTGCGGACATGAAGATCATGCCCTTCGACAGCGTTGAGTCTGGTGTGTGGTGAAGGTGGTTCGCTCAGTGCTAGTGAAAAGTGGCATGCTTGGTGGACTGCACCTTTCAACCATTGAAAACAGTCGATGCCCGACCGAGAACCCGTCGTCATACCGCCTCCATGGATATGCACGACGCCTGGCAAGGTTCCAATTATCGGTGACGGAGGCAGCGTGATGTCGAGCTTGATCTCCAGGTCGCCGACGCGTGAATATGTGATTGTTTGCATGATGGGGGTGCCTGCGAGTCCAGCGAGTCAGAAGAGACAAGTGGTGGAGTAACACGCACAGCAGGTTGTGTGGGTAGATGCGCGAGGGCAGTAGGCAAGATAAGTACGCCCCGTCCAATGCGGCGGCCGGCTTGAGCTTAACTCACAGAAGTGGCTCGGTTCCAATTCTACATCGGGAGTCGCCAAATGGAAGCGGTCGGCGTCTGCACACCATGTAGGGTAAGGAGGGAGCAGGCAAGTAGCTTCGTTGTCCCACAGCTCCCGGTATCAGGCGCGGCAGTACTGGCAATGAGGCAAGAGGTGACAGATTTGTACCTCCAAATTGTCAGTCTCCTCCCCGCGATAGGACCGCGTCATCAGCCTGCAAATGCGACCAAACATCATAAAGCAGGAAACGGACACGGATAGTTGCTGGTACGTGCTGACGTCATCATTGCATGTTATACAAGCACACTGTGACGCCGAATCTCGTTCTCCAGGAACAGCAATGCGCTCTGGTACGCCTCCTGAGCCCCAGGCGTCGCTGCGGGAGGGACCGTTTTCGTCATCAGCCCATGGGTCCCACCGGGGATGACCTCGAGCTCAGTCCGCACACCCAGCTCGCGCAGGCGTGCGTGCGTGACGCGGGACTCCTCTGCGAGGACGATCCCGTCATTCTCCCCATGTATGAAGTACGTCGGCGGGAACGACGCGTCAATGTGCGCCTCGAGGATCGCAGGCCGCAAGTGCTCCGGAACCGCGGCGTACCGGTCGGCCTCCGGCAGCGCGCGGAGCGTCGCAGAGACCTTCTCGCCGAGGAGATAGTCGACCACTTCGCCTGTACGCCACCAATGGAACAACAGGCCAATCCGCCCCTCGTCGTCCGTGAACTGGCCGTCCGGCTGCACCTTGATGGGCGCCTCCGTGACCGGCGCGGGCGGGCTGCGCAGGAGGTGCGCGAGGGACTCGGCGGTGACGCGGTCGGCCCCTGGGAAGGGCATGTATTGGTCCTCGGCTTTGGGCTTCACCCAGAAGTCGGTGAGCATCGCGCCGCCCGCGCCGAAGATGGACACGAGCGCGATGGGCTTCGGGTTGGCGTAGATCCCAGCTGCGCGCGCGACGTAGCCGCCTGCGGACCCCCCGAGAGCGACGATGCGCGCGGCGTCGAGGGAGACACCCGTCGGGAGGTACGTCTCGGAGAAGCTGGGGTCTGCGAGGAAGGCGAAGAGGGTCTTCACGTCGTCGATGATGTCGAGTCCGGTGGACGGCCATATCAAGCGATAGTCCGTCGAAATGAAGAGGAATCCGCGTGAGAGAGCGAAGTCTGCATCGATCCCAATGTCAGTGCGCGCAGGGAAGGGTACATGGCTTGCATGGAGCCCATACCCCGGATGAAGTCTGTCAGCCTGGCCGAGCCGGGCTCGTTACGGGAGCCCGCTACCATGCCGCCGCCGTGGATGCAAATTACCGCGGGCAGTGCGCCTGTGATGTCGGCGGGTACGTCGAGGTCGAACTTGATCTCGAGGTCACCGACGCGAGAAAAAGTGATCGTTTGCATATTTGGCCGACTGTGCGAAGAGTAGAAGTGATGAGCGTCACCTACAGCTCTTTCGCGAGAGAGTCAACTCACTTCTTTGATGCACTGTTCGCAAGAGTGGGAGGTTCGAGCGATAATGGTGGATGAGATGCTGGAGTAGACCTCTCCAGTATTTAAGGCGTGGTCGTCTGAGGCTGCTAAGTAGCATGCCACAGACGGCTCGTCGTTAGCAGTTATGACAGACGCACGAGTACGGCCGGCACCTAGCCGGCATATAGTAGGCCGCACAGAGGGAAGTCCACCTTTCCTGTTTCTGCGTACGAAGGATTTGATCGGCAACACAGCAATGATAATGGCCCATCAGCTGTGCCAGGTATCGCAGCAATTCGAGCGGTGCTCAATGCTCATGTGTACTAAGTACATCGCCTTCGGGAGTGCCTGCCCGATAGGTTCTGACAGGTTCTGACGGGCCACATACGAGGCGCACCATGCGACAGTCAGCACAGTTTGTGTTGATTCTGTTCAGCACGTACAAGGATTGCCAGGACAGAGAGGCTACTGTGCAAGCACTATAGGCGTGACAGAACATTGACTGTGTTGCTTTCGTTGGGTTGGCTTCTTCCGAGAGCGTGGAAAGATGGTCTGCAGATGTTCAGAGCCGTTGGGATGGCAAGATGCGATACGATTCCGACCAAGTCGAGGCTGTTTATATGCTGGCTACGTCGCAGGCAAGTGGTTGTCGAAGAGTCGACGACGAAGACCGAAGGGCAGTGAGCGCTTGAGCACTGACAGTCCCGAGCGGCTGCTCCCGGCAAACGCCGTGCAATGTGCGGTCAAGTCCGAACACCGTCGGCAGGCTTGCCATCGACCGTCCGCAACGCGCACGACAGGGAGCGTCCAATCTACTGTACGTCTGCGAACTTCGTTCATGAGTTGGAAGTCGGTGAGTGCTCTTGCAAGACAAGTGTGATAAATACTTCGTTTACGCCTAACCTCCCTATAGAGATCATAAAAGACGGCTCGTCGAGGGGTCGGGACTCCGAGTTATGCGTACCGTCGCTCAGCGCAGAGCCCTAACTGGGATTACTAGCTGGTTGCAGCAAGAACACCAAGCAAGCGAGCGGTGCGGCCAGGATATCACTCAGGTCGAGCTATGAGGTTTGCCGAGACTCGTTGATTGTGGGCTGCAGTGGGTCGAGGCTGAGAAGACCGCCCTGGGCCCCTCCGTCCAAGAGGTCTTCTTTCGGGTCTGCCCAGGGGAGACTAGGGTCGAGGCGAGCCGCGCGCACAGTCGGGCTTACGAGTATATGCAGGCAAGCCAACGATAACAAAGGTACGAGCCGCATTTGACGCATACAACCATCCTTGCAAGTAGTTGCAACTGCAGCTGAACACGATACACAGCGAATAGGACGAAGGCATCGAACTGCGTATCATCGGATCCGGACCTCCCATCCTCGTTGAACACCTCCAAAGTCAGGCTGCCCTCCGCTAGGCTTTGGATACGCGACTCAGGGAGCGCGATACCGTAAGGTATGCATGCACCAGCCCTCGCGACCTGTCCCTGACTCTTCCGGGCCCTCGCAGCATGGCGATCATGCAACTCGCACGCCGATCTCGAGCGCATATTGCCACCTCCGCATCAAATTTCAACAGTCATCCTCCCTGGGTTACTCGTATTTCATATATGTGGCCTGTTAGACCCCGGCAGCTTACGATCAAAGATCAGCAGTTTGCCAGTCTGATGCACCCATCTATATACCTATGTATCCTCATCGCCGTGCACGTTGGCTGCGTGGGCTTTGAATACACGGTGACTTCCTGCGGAACGATGAAGCCTGGGGCTTCAAACTCGCGGAGGGCATGTCGTGCTGGTCACTCAGTTAGCACGTCTCCTCGATTCTGCGTTCTATCCTTTCCATCCCTCACCAAGCTACTGGAAGCGGACCGAAGCGTCGGCGACGCGCTCGTCTCGTTAAAGCGGCTCGGCTCAGTGGAGCTTGACGGCGAGTCATTGCGCTCCCTGGATGGCGAGTCGTCCTTCGCATGTGGCGCTTCGGTTCTCGCAGCCGCCTCCTTCTTGAACACCTCATTGCATCCAGTCGTCTCCCGGCCTTGCTCGTTGCTCATTGACGTCTATACCGCGGACTTGGCACTTGGACTACTTCCCGTTCGAGCGTCACCCTGACATCGTTCTCGAACTCGATCGGTTGGGGCGGTATCCTGCCATGCATTGGCAGACGGTCCATCTCGTCCCTTCGCCAGCAGGTAGATACTAGCATGGGGTCTATTGGCAGGACTGGGCATAGCTTGTGTCGGCCTCCTAGTCAACGTCACCGCCGTCATCGGCGACATCGCGAGTCTCACCAGCGCCGCCGTCCGCCAACTTCGCCTTCTGTACAGGCCGATTCACCACCACGATCATCCGCTGTGCGCGTGGTCAATCTTGTGCGGCCCGTCTATTTCTCCGCTGTCATCGACGAGTTGGAAAGTCTGATGACCCACTGCGGTGTTGGAGCTTTCCTGAAGGATGGTATGCGCGGCCTCGGTATCTGGAGGTAATTGTCATCTGCGAATTATGGGATGCCTGCGCGCGGAAATGAATGGTGCGTTGCAGTACGAGACAATGTACTTCCCATACTAAGCTTGCCATAGGACTCCCCTCTCAGCATTGCCGAGCAGTCCGAACTCGGCTCAACTTCGAGTTCTGCGGTTCCTCTTGTCAGCGAATCTGCGGCATGGCTGTGGTCACTGAGGCTCGACGGACCTTCGCTGCATTCCCTGGCGTATATAGGTACTGCTGTAGGTAAGCGCAGGCGCGACGAATTTCCCGCATCTCCCGAGCAATGCGCTTGCTTGGTGGCGGGTGCGCGGAGAGCAGCGATGTGCGGAGAGCATAATCGGTATGTGTCTCTACAAGAATTGCATACAACGATGATGACCAGGTTACAAATGTCCAGTCATATTCCTCGTCGGAAGCACAAAGTGCAGGTGCCTGGGGCCATTGGAAATATGCAAAGTTCAAGTTCCTTCCGCTTGAACTGAACGTTAGATGTACGTCGTGGCACTTCCATCCCACTCGCTTTGTGGTATGTACTAACTCGTTGGCCTATCCGGCAGTTCAAAGGGTCCGCCGAACTTGATCGCCCTGCCGGACCAGATTCGCCTTCGGAGAGAGAAAGGGGCACTGATGCGTACTCAACACCAACAGCTCCTCTATGCCCACAGCACCTCTGCTTTCTGACTCTATCGTGGGCGAATGAGCTACGTAGCCGACGCTGAACTAGGCACCGATAATGTGCTCATTTCGTCGGACTCCGGAGCGACCTTCGTGTCCCCGAATTTGATTGTCCATACTAGGCATTGCGGGTACGCTTACAGGTCGTTGATTATCACGGTGCATTGATCTGCGGTTCTCGGCAAGCGACAAACTCTGGCTTATCTTTGTGGCCTGGTGAAAACGCCCCCGCACGAACATGTCACTCGCATCCGACATGATCTTGCGCAAGAAGGTGGCGACACGGCGAACCACTCAGGCGCCACATAGGTGCAAGGATAAGGCCCTGTGATGGCCTTGCAACTCATTGGCAGTGCGTAAACTACTGTGACGCGCACTCAGATGAGGTGTCTCACTTATTGGTGCCTCCGCTCAGTTCAATAGACAGCCGATTACTCTTCTCCGTGCGTGCGCGATAAACCCGTGATTTATTTTGAAGTGCGCATTGAAGGTTACGCTCCTTAGATGGCAGAAGAACGCACGTGTGTCAACCCAACAGCGCTGGGACTGTTACGGTGAATGAGAGTACAAAGTGGTACGTAGTATTGTCCTTGTGACCGACGGGGACATTCCGCTAAGATGCAACAGGTTCTGGACACAATCTCACTGCACGGCAATATTCTCCTTACGCATGTGCGTCTCCAAATGAGCTCTGCTTCTCGACATGACGCTATTTCCACGAAGTCTAGGCCACTGCATCTCTGATAAGAACGATCACAAGAGGCATCGTTCCTCCCGTGGTGCAAAGCCTGTATATAAGCACGCATGGCCTATCGGACGCCCGACCATCGAACGGACTCAGCCGTTCATCGCGTCGCCATGGAGGTATTCATGCAGGGAATTCCATTCAGCATGGAACAACCCCAGCTCAAGGAACTCCTAGCAAGTGTCTTCCACGGCGCTGCCTACTCTGATCACTCTCCTCAGCCTCTGAACTTCGAAGTCCGCATATACCGCAAGGTGACCAAGCGGGGCACCAGAAACGGCGTCATCACAGTCCCCACCACGGAGATCGGTGAGCAGTTCCTGCGAGAGTATGGTCAAGGTTCACCCCGGAGGCGCAACACTTTCGACAGCATCGTTTTCGCACGCGGTATACACACGCCAAATCGTCGAGTCCTCGAGACGGTGCAGCAGACTCCGTACAGGCCTTCGGCGGGGCTTACACAGCCCAGGTATGACACGGCCAGCGTGTCGATCCAGCGACTTCAATTCGGATGGATCTGCCGAGACGAAGAGTATTCTGTGGAGTGGGAGAAGAAGTTCACCATCCAGGGTTCTGCATACCTGAGGTACAACGAAGGCAGGCGACAATTTCAGATGATAGCGATGGGACATGATTGCACGCGCTATATGGCCATTCGTCCTCCGCAGGTGTACTGGACCGCCGCAACACCGGACCAATACGGCGAGTCGTCGATCTTCTTTTACCTCCTCTATCCTCCCTCATTCGAGGAGGGTCCCGTGGACCCGGATTTCTTGGAGTCACTCGGAGAGGACACATATGGACAATACGAGAATCTGAGAATGTTACTCGAGGAGACGAAGATATGGCGGCTCCGGAAATCGGGCTTTGACGATACTCACGTTCCCATTGCGCCCTACACCTCCATCGCTGTGCGGCTGGTGTGCAAGTCTGCGTCAGACGTCGCCCTCTATAGGGTCCTGTGCCGGCAGGCTCACCTAACCGTTGACTCATCTGCGTACACAGTGGTTCATCGCGGGCTCTTCGCCAGATCTGTTCAGGACGTCTATCGACCCTGGGTAGCCAATTTGGACTTTGCAGTTGCGTCTCAGGTCGAGTCGTTGTTGCGGAAACGCCTCGTGGACATGCAAGAAATCGTGCGATACCTGCGTCCGAGCATCGACGATCTGATGTCGAAGCACGGCCCCCATGTGACGCGCACTGTGCTCGCTGACCTGAAGACGCGACTCGAAGCCCGTCTTTGGTACGGCGACGGGGTCGATCTCGATCTCGATGCCATCCTGCAGCTCTTCACGACTTCCTTTCGGCAGCTCTCGCAAAACCAGACTCCGTTGATGCCCCACGCCGACCTCTTCCTCTGCACCCACGTTCATATCACCCCTACCACCATCATACCCGAGGGCCCCTTTCCTGAACAGTCCAACCGAGTAATACGTAAATACTGGGACAATAGGGACAACTTCATTCGGGTTCACTTCACGGACGACAACAGACTCGCCTACCGCTACGATTCCGAGCTCAATCTCCAGCGTTTGATTGAGGAACGTGTCAAGCACTTCCTTGTCAAGGGCGTCACCGTCGCTGGGAGGCATTTCCAGTTCCTCGGCTACTCACAATCTGCGCTGAAGAGCCACTCGGTGTGGTTCGTCAGGCCGTTCCAGGCCGCCGATGGCCGCACAATAGATGCAGCGGCGATAATCGCTGGCCTTGGATCCTTCAACGACAACCCGTATGATCCCCAGCTCATCTACTGCCCTGCTCGATACGCTGCTCGCATCTCTCAAGCCTTCAGCGCCACCGCCTCCTCTATCACGGTCGCAGCGCACGAGATGGAGATTGTGGACGACATCAAGGACAGGACGGACACCTACTCGTTCACGGACGGGAACGGGACGATGTCCCTCCAGGTCGCGCGAGACATAGCGGCCGATCAGCGGTCGAAGAGCCGGGTCAGACGTGCGTGGCGAGGGTCCACCCCACGCGTTATTCAAGTACGGGTTGCTGGATCGAAGGGGATGCTGCACGTCGATCACAAACTCGAAGGCCGAAAGATTCGCTTGCCCAGGTCCATGGTCAAGTTCTCTGCTCCTACCTCCAATCAAATTGATATCGCGCAGGTATTCGAGGAGCCGTCTCGGTTCAACCTCAACCGGCCGATGATCATGCTGCTCAAAGGCCTCGGGGTCCCGTACGAGGCCTTCAAGAGACTTCAGGACGACGCGGTACGCCAAACCCATACGCTCACAGAGTCGCTGGCGAATTCGAGATGGCTGCTTGAGATGAATGGCCTTGGCGGCTCGTTCAAGATCGCGTCCATTGTTGGCCAACTCCACAAACTCGGTGTGACCGTCGCGCAGTTGACAGAGTCCGGCTTCTGGCAGCGGATGATGACGTTCGCGGTTAACCACATTCTCCGAGAACTCAAGGACCGCGCTAGCATTCCCGTGCCCGGAGGATGGACCCTAGTAGGGGTCGCCGATATCCATGGTCAGCTGCGGGAAGGGGAGATATACGCATGCGTACAGACTTCAGACAATCGAAAGACCTATCTCGAAGGACCTACCTTGATCACCCGCTCGCCGGTCATTCATCCAGGCGATATACAGGTCGTGCATGCGATTGGAAGGCCACCAGTGGGATCGGATCTTGCTCGGGGACGACTGAAGAATTGCGTTGTATTTTCCACGCGAGGTGCGTCATAGACGGCGTCTGACGTCGTCGATAGACCTAAATACCAACATTGATACAGGAACCAGGCCTCTTCCGTCGTACCTCGGAGGAGGAGATCTCGACGGTGATATGTATCACGTCACTTGTGTGCCGCAGGACCTGTTACCACCGACAGCAAGCTGCGACAGTGTCTGCATGACACGATCAAGCAGAAGGCAAAGGAAGAGTGGAGGAACTCACCGCGAGTGGAGAAGATGGACAGGATCGACAGCGGCATGCCCTCAAACGCGTACCGCAAACTAGCTGAAAGACTCCCGAGACGACATGCGAGCATCCTGATCCAACTACGCACGGAGCACGTCCCTCTCCAGCGGTACCTCCACAGAATCCGACAGGCCGACTCACCAATATGCCAACGGTGTGACTCAGGAGCGAAGGAGACGGTATACCATTACCTCCTAGAATGCCGGGGCCACGCACGGGCAAGAGCGCGACTGGAACGCGACGTCGGACCAGCAGCGAAGTCGATACGAAGCCTTCTCAGCGCGCCAGCGCTGACTAAGGCACTCTTTCGCTACATACACGAAACGGGGCGATTCACCGCGACCTACGGCGATCTATCGCTGAAAGAGGAGGAGGGAAAGGGGACGAAGAAGACCGCGGGCAGGGCGAAGACACGACCGACTCGACAGGGAGGCTGACAGGCGCAGACGGGCGGGGCCAACTGACATGACGGAGCTGCTCTATTTCTCATCACAATCCACTACTCCACATTCCGTGTTACTATACTACACTCCTGACGCCATCGCGGCTGACGGACATGCGCAGCGAAGCGAGGACGATGACAAGGACTCCGTAGGATAGATCATCATGTTTATGTCTACATAGGGCGCCGCCCTCAGCGACACTAAATGGAACAAACAAACAAACAAACCACCGACAGACAGACTTCAGAAGCCTGCTTCGTATAATCCGGCGAAACGTAAAATACTGAACCGGCCGAGTACCATGCAAGATGTCGCCACATTCGTAGCAGAGTTCATCATCAGTGACGTGCGTACTATTCCTGACTGTACTGCATCTGCGATTAACCAGTTACCGTCAGAACGTCGGTCTCATTGCATCGACGTGGCTGACACTCGCCGACAACGTAGGAATACTCGATAGAGATTGTCTCCGCCTCGCAGAGCTACACAATGCCGCAGTCGACTATCCTAAGACCGGGTTGCCAGTTGATATCAACGCCATTCGGCCCATACAACGCCGCGTCTCACAAAAGCCAGACTGGTATACTTTCGAGGCCACCGTCAGCTGGACCCCTCAATATTATCAGAGCAATAGCGCTCTTGGCCGACTCTTCCGTGCTATCGACCTGCCGGCCCTTGAGGAGCGTAGTACGGAGACGTCCCACTTTGACTCGCCCGAGATAGATGAAGAGAACGGGATAACACTAGCCGATGTTCTCGCCGACGTACGGACCAAACCGTTCACCCATCGCGCTCTTCTCCCGCCGGTCGTCGCTGAAGTGCGGAGGCATTTGCCGGTGGGGCGCGATGACTTCGACGAGTCATTGGCGAGCAAGTGCTGGAACCTGTTCACCGTCTACGCATCCCGTCTTCGAGGAACATGCGCATCGCATACAGTCTCAGCGTCGCGCTCGGCCATGCTCTCGGAAGAGGAGGTCGTCATTGGGACCATATCAGCGAAGAGCGCACAGGCCCGAAAGCGCGCGGACATGATCGAGAAAGTCCGGGAGCAGACGGCGACGCTTGTGAACGGTATCAGCGCAGAGTTGTCTGGCGGTGGACACCTGGACGCGGCGACACGCTTAGAACAAGCCTGGATGGCGTACAGGGTCTCGTGCACGCTATCGGGATGGTTTGGAGGGCAGAGCTTTGCGTGGATCGCATTGGGGGGAGGTCTTTGACGCCATCCGTGAACTGAACGAAAGGATGGCTGAAGGTGTGTATATCAGTCCTCATTTAAAGCAACAAACTACAGGACTGATACCGAAACGTTGTCATAGGACGCTCCCCAACGCAGCAGTTACACAAGCGTGAAAATGTACAATTAGGTCGCTGGGAATGATCTGATATGATGACGGTGACGGTCCGATCGTAAGAGTTCTCAAGGTATAATCAGTCATTCTGCCAGCGCATGTTACCGCTGATATACTCGACATCAGTCACATCGCTAATATGTATGCCCTGCACTATCTCAGTTCAGGTCAGGTAGAACGCCTACGTCCAATGAATGGCTGCAGTCCGGGCTTGAGTCCGAATGGAAATTTATCCGTTGGCGTGCCCGAATCACTGATATCTTTGCAGCCTACAATTACGAGAAGGGTTGAATCAATCCACGCACTTCACGTGGTAACTACTGCGTAGTACCCGATGCACACTCAAACAGTTATCTCGCCAGGAACTGCAAACCCCTCTCATGCGCCTCATCCGCCCCGGCGCAGAACTCAAGGGGCCACGTCTTCGCCATCAGAGCATGCTTCCCTCCGGGAACGATCTCCAGCTCAGCCTTCACCCCCAGCTCGCGCAATCGATCGTACGTCTTCTGCGACTCAGACAAGGGCACCGTGGCATCCTTATCGCCATGCGTCAGAAACGTCGGCGGGAATGACGCGTCGATCTGCGCCTGCAGCAGCGCGGGGCGGAGCCGCTCGGCTAGGGCCGCAGTGCGCTCGGCGTAGGACAGTGCCCGGAGCGTCGCGGAGACGGGCTCGCCGACTCGGAGGACGTAGTCGAGGAACTCTCCGGTGTGCCACCAGCAGCGGAAGAGCCTGATGCGACGATGCTCGTCGCTGAACCGATCGGTCCCAGGCTGCAGCGCTCTGCCAGACGTCGGTGGTACCATTGTCGCGTCCAGGAGGTGTGCGAGGGCCTCACGCGGGAAGGGCGGGGCGCGTTCGATTGTCAACTCGCCCTGATCGGCGACCCAGAGGAGGTCACCGCCCATGCCGTAAAGGAGGTATACCTCCTTGTGCTTTGGCTCGCCGTTTAAGTATCGTTATGGCGCGTGCGGCTTGAAGCTTTGAGGCCCGAAGAAGGCGGATGGCGGCAACCAAGAGACTCTCCGTCCAATGCTGGGAATCTCACCGGTGATTAAACGACTCGACGCGAATTCCGCGTCGGGGATCTCAGACACAACTGGGCTGGCCATGCTCCACAATCAACATGAAGGGCAGAGCTTGATGCATCCTAGGGTGATACTACTCACGTTACGCTGTTCGTGACCCTGGCGAGGTGGTATGGCACCGCCCTGGTCCCCAAATATCAGGTTCGGCAGGCGCAACGCTTGACCTTAGTTCGCATATTGTTATTCACGATGGTGATGAACTAGCGTGCATTCCGTTTCTGCAGACATTCCGGTCATCACATCACATTGGTACAAATACATTGCGCTTTCAGTGTTACGTTCAACTTGGAATCCTTATCCAAACGGATCATCTGCGTGGTTGCCAATGTGTCTCAAGCTCGTAGGCTACCTTCTGCTTCTCCCTCCGAGTCCTCCTTCTGCTCCTCAATCTCGCGAATCGCATCGAAGATCTCTCCTAAGGCAATCCATCCGAAGCTCTGCCCGCCAAACCTTTCTGAGAGCGTGCACGACACCCTGTACGCCGTCCAGGCCTGCATCAAGTGTGTCGACGGACCAGCACCTTCGACGCCCGACAGCTCCGCGCAGATGCCGTTCACGAGCGTTGTCGTCTGCTCGCGAACCTTGGCGATCATGTCCGTGCGCTTGCGGGTTTGGGCGCACTTCGCCGCAATCGTCCCAATGACAACTTCCTCCTCCGAGAGCATGGATGAGCGGGAGGCCGAGACAGCATTTGACGCGCAGATCCCGCGGAGGCTGGACGCGTACGCGGCGAAGATGTTCCACGTCTTGGTCACGAGGGTCTCGGTGGGGTTCGGGCGGCCTAGATACTTTTGGACTTCCGTTGCGACTGCTGGAAGAAGAGTGCGATGGTTGAACGGTGTGGCACGTAGGTCGGCGAGGACATCCTCCAGCTTGACCTCGTCTTCTTCATCTATTTCAGGCGAGCCAAAGTATGAAGACTCCATACTCCGCTCATCTTGGTCGGGCAGATCAATGGCGCGGAACAGGCGACCGAGCGCGCTGGTGCTCCGATAGTAGGTCGGCTGCTTGCCAATGATGGTCTCGGGCTTGTACCAATCCGGCTTCTCTTTGATGCGCTTTTGCATTGGCCGCACCTCGTTGATAGGAACGGGCAGTCCACTCTTTGGATAGTCGACTGCAGCATTGTGTAGTTCGGCCAGCCGAAGACAGTCTGTGTCGAAGATACCCGCCTTGTCCGCGAGTATCAGCCACGTCGAAGCAATGATGCCAACGTTCTAGGTGTCCCTTATCAGCGGTACACGGTGAGCAAACAGTATCAATTGGACACACATCACTGATGATGAATTCTGCCACGAAGTCAGCGACGTCTCGCATGGTGCTCGGGTTCTGAAGGGTCTTGCGCCTCGCAGGGCTGTATGATGCTGGCTTCTGGAGTCTTGCCACAGGAGGCAGTAGATCCTGGGGCACGCAAGTGACGTTGTACATATCGCCGTCGAGGTCACCTCCTCCTAGATATGACGGCAGCGGCCTTTCTCCTGCATTCATAGTACTGTTCGTAACTGTTCGCGAGTCAGAACAGTATAACAACTCACCTTGGGTGGAAAATACGACGCAGTTCGGCAAATCTTGTTCAGCAAGATTTGATCCCTCGGGTGCCTTTCCAATCGCCCGCACGACCTGTATATCGCCCGGATGAATAGCCGGAGAACGCGTGATCAGGGTAGGTCCTTCGAGATAGCTCTTGCGCCCGTCTACAGTCCGCACACATGCATAGATCTCCCCTTCGCGCAGCTGACCATGCCTATCGGCGACCCCGACGAGTGTCCATCCTCCGGGGACGGGAATGCGGGCGTGATACTTGAGCTCTCGTAGAATGTGGGTCACAGCGAACGTCATCATCCGCTGCCAGAAGCCGATCTCCGTCAGCGACGCGACGGTGACCCCAAGCCTGTCAAGGTGTTGTACGACAGAAGGGAGTTTGAACGAGTTCCCCAGACCGTGCATGTCAAGCAACCAACCCGAATTTCTCAGCGACTCCGTGAGCGTGTGGGTCTGACGAACTGTCTCGCCCTGAAGCCTTGCGAAGACCTCGTATGGGACCCCAAGTCCCTCGAGCAGCATGATCATCGGCCGATTCAGGTAGAACCGGGACGGCTCCTGGAATACCTGCGCAATCTCGATTTGATTGGAGGTAGGAGCGGAGAATTTGACCATGGATTTGGGCAGCTGTATCTTTCGACCCTGGAGCATGTGGTCGACGTGTAGCATGCCCTTCGATCCAGCAATCCGCACTTGGAAAACGCGCGGAATGGTCCCCCGCCATGCACGTCTGACTCGACTCTTCGACCGCTGATCGGCCGCGATGTCTCGCGCGACCTGGAGAGACATCGTCCCGTTCCCGTCCGTGAACGAGTAGATTCCTGTCCTGTCCTTGATATCGTCGACGATCTCAATCTCCTCCACTGCCATCGCAATGGAAGACTCGGTGGCGCTGAACGCCTGCGAGACGCGAGCGGCATACCGAGCAGGGCAATAGATGAGCTGCGGGTCGTACGGATTGTCACTGAAGGAACCGAGACCGTCAATGATAGTCGCTGCATTGACGGTTTGCCCGTCAGCGTCTTTGAACGGTTTCACGAACCACACCGAATGGCTCTTGAGCGCAGACTGCGAGTATCCGAGGAATTCAAAACGATGACTAGCCACGGATACACCCTCGAGGAGGAACCGTTTGACGCGTCGGTTGACCAAGTCTTCCAAGTTGATCTCCGCATCGTAGCGATAAGCAAGTTCGTTGTCGTCGATGAAGTGAACACGGAGGAAGCACTCCCGGTGATCCCAGTATCGACGGATGACCCTGTTGGATCGCTCAGGGTATGGTCCCTCCTGGAAGATTGCGATCGGCGTAATGTAGAGATGGTTACACTCGAAGAGATCGGAGTGGGGCAGTGCATGGACGCGAAGGCGGTTGAGTTGTCGAAGGCATGTGGTGAGCAGGTCCTTCACGGTGTCTTCATTGACATCGACACTATCGCCGTACCATTTTCGCGCGTCGAGTCGCGTCCTGAGGTCTGCGAGCAACGAGCTCGCTATGTCAGATCCGTAGCGCGAGATAACACGATCAACGGTGGGGCGAAGGAGCTCGGCAACCTCGCGCATATGCACGACATAACTGCTGAGCAGGCCCTCGACCTGGAATGTGACCGCGAAGTCCAGTGTGGCGATCCATCGTTGATACGCAGCACGAACCGTATCAGAGAAGAGCCTGCGGTGCACAACAGTGTAAGGAGAAGAGTCGACAGGAAGGTGAACCGATCGGCAGAGTCTTCTATACATGGCGATATCGAGCGCGCTTCGGCAGACAAAGCGGATGGCAATGGAAGTGTAGGGAGCGATAGGAAGGTGGGTGTCATCGAAGGCACCCAACCTGCGTCGCAGTATCTTGAATGACGACCGGTGCAGATTCCCGAGCGAGTTCGTTATTGAGAGCAGCTGTCGCATAGAGAAACTACGGAGAGGATCCGGGTTTGTATCCTCGTCCTCGTCGACGAAGTCTGAATCAGGGGGACCCGCTTCGAACGATGGCGGGTAGTGAAGGTAGAGGAAAATGGATGGTTCGCCGGATTGGTCGGGGCTCGCGGCGTTCCAATACACCTGACTGAGACGAATGGCAATGAGGCGTGTACGGGTCGCATCCATAACCTTCATCTGGAGCTGTCTCCTGCCTTCGTTGTACATGAGCACGGCGGAGCCTTCGACACGGAACTCCTGTTCCCATTCCACAGAATACTCCTCGTCGCTGCAAACGTATCCGAACTGGAGTCGGCGTATCGACACGGTATTGGCGGCACGCGGCTGGTGCACCGCTGGCGCCTGTGACGGAGACTGATAGGGGGCCTCTTGCACGGCCTTGAGAACTCGACGGTTGGGAGCCTTCCGGCCACGCTCGAAGGTTATCGTGCCGAAGTTGCCATCTCCGCCAGTTGAACCGTCGCCATACTGCTGAAGGAACCGCTCACCGACTGCTTCGGTGGGAACCGTGATAGTCCCGTTCCTCGTACCGCCCTTGGTCACTTTGCGGAGTATGCGGACTTCAAAGTTGAGCGGTCGCGAAGAGTGGGGAGCATAGGTAGCGTAGGTAGCGCTGTGGAAGACGCCAGCGATGAGCTCTTTCAGCTGGGGTTGTTCCATGCTGAAGGGGATCCCTCGCATGAAAACCTCCATGGCGATACGATGAGCAACGCGAGGGGGTTCTGGCCGTGATTTGCTCTGTCTCGAAGAGATGAGTATATATACCTTCGACGGGAGACGCCATTTAACATAGCTGCGTATCGGCAAATCAAGAGCCTGCGAAGCCACCGGATTAGGGTAGCCTTGTATCTTCAGCGCTGCACAAGTGGATTAGGTTCTAGAATAGAGCAAAGGTCATGGGTTTCGTCCATGAATAGATTTTTGGAATCTGCTCACAGGGGTATCGGGATAGCTAGTGAGGAAGCCCTAACGCAGAGAGGGCCGGGGGCGAGACCTGCTATTGAGCCACTGGTCCATCCTGCTCCTCACGTGGTAGCCACATGCTAGGGTTACCCTTGAGCGTAATATATTCATTGAGCCGCAGAACCTACTATCGGCCGTGCCCCAGGCGAGCGCATATCGGAGTCCTGCGTTGTGTGGTCACTTGAGTCTTCATTAGACCACAGAAGTATGTGGACGTGGACTCACGGACTCCGAGCTACCGAATTCGAACGGTAACTTATGTAGTGTTATCAAGGTTTGCATTTGAAAGACTGCGGGGATTCCGCCGAAGACATCATGCTCCGAGTATGCACGAGGCGTTCAAAAACACGGCAATTGCGCACCTGGGATGCTCGAGCGTCCAATCTGCGAGGTCCTCTCGTAAGTACTGTGGGAAAGAAGGAAAACTCGCCGAGTGCTGTACGGCTTAAAGGACGACTCGCGACACAACTTGAGCCTGTTCAAGGGCCGTTTGCGGTACTACCTCCGACAAATGTGCCTATATATGTTAGTTGCCACGGTCAGTTCCATTGATTCTCAACATGGCGACACACCTGCGATCTTTGGGAGGTGGCGAAACATGCAACGACGGCTGCTGGACCTCGGTGGACACTGGACAAGCTGCTGAACAGGCAAACGTCCGCGCTCCAGCCAGGATGAGCGTGATTAGGTAAGCGAGTTCCCCGGGCCGGCGAACCTTGCCGGGACGCTTCCTCCGACACCCAACCTGCTTACAAGTTCATCGCTCACTGCAACACTCGACTGTCTCCCTCTTAGCTCCCTACGATCGCACGAAACATCAAACGACTGCCGCCTCCGAAATTACAACAGCAGGGGAGGAGGAAATTAAGTAAAGATCATGGGCGCTTATATCCAGCGAGGCGCCACCGTCGACGTCGCGAGTCCTGCAGACTGACCCTCTGTACATCCACACGACTCACACTCACGAGCACCTAGAGCAGAACACGGACACCGATAAGTCGATCGAACCGCGTGCATGCGAGGCCTATAAAAAGAGTACATCTGCTGTAGAAGAGGTCAGAGCCTCAGTCCCTCAGTACCCCTCGCAGAAATGTGTCGTTCACTGACAACGCGCACTTGAATAGCCCTCGCCGACTCATCCTCTTCCGATACACCCGCCATCTACATTTCACTGGTCATCGAGAAACACTAGCCCTCTCAGCATATACCAACTAGCGTCACTAGTATGCCATTGGGCTGGCGCTTTGAAGACATCATCGAGTTCATGCACGACGTCGCTTCGGGCCGAGAGCTACGTACAATGCTTGACACTACCTCTCGCACCGAGTCGGGTGAGCAGCTACCCTTCCATTTGCACTCTTCTAAGGGCGACTGTCAATGGGACCCGACAAACATCATGATCTACGTGCATCGTCTGAGCGCAGGAGCCACGACGGAGATGCTCCGTTGCGCGGACACTTCTACGAACGAAGTGGTATGCAAAGTGGCGTCGACGGAATTAGGCAGGAAGTCGTTGGTGAACGAGGCAAGGATATACGAGGATCCGCGAGTTCTTCACCTTCAAGGGAAAGAGATTCCCATGTTCTACGGTCTATTCGAGGCCAGAACACCGGTCCAACGTTGCGGAGATTCCACGGATACCACTCATATCATGTGTCTCGTGCTCGAGAAATGTGGTAGCACTATCGGCGCCGACGATGACAAGGACGCATTGTTGGTGCAGACTCCGGAGTTCCGGTACGTTGTGCAGACTTAGCAGCTAAGTACTAATGTACTGAATTGAACGGGCTTTGGGGTCTATTCACAGGTTAGCGACAGCACGAGCGTATTGGACTTTACACCAATGCGGTATAAGAAAGGAGTCACCCTATGAGCTCTCTAAGCTCTTCAGGCCCAGCAACATACTCATCAGGGAGGATGGATCTCCTTGTATCATTGACTTCGCCCGTGCCAGCAAACATATTTGCCCATGCGGAGTGAACATTCACCCTGCTGAAAAATGGTACATAGTAAAGGGCTGCGATGAACTCGGATTTATTTGTGACTATGCGAGGATCTGGCCGCCCAGTGAGTTTTATACGAAGCAAAGGATCAGAAGCGCACGAGAAGCTCATACATAATTGCAGGATTTGCGTACATCACAAATAATGACGGAGATATAGTGTGCCAATGGCATTATCTTCGCGATCAGGCTGCGGAAGACTATGACCTCGAGGAACTAGGGCTGGAGGACTTGGAGCCAAACGTCGCCTTAGAGATGGTGCAAGCTGCGCTCGAGAAATGTGAAGCACGCTGGGTGAAGTGGGAAACGGATTTTGCGTATGCGTTTGCGACCTGGCAGGCGTAGGGGATAGTTGTGGCAAGTCACGGTACAACGCCTGTACTTAGCCCGAGACAATATTGCCTTCAATCGGGGCATGGCTCTGCATACAATTATGTTCGAATTCACGACGAATAAGCAACGTATGAACTGTACCAGTAATCGCCGTATTGCCCACTAGGATTGCACGACGGTAATACCGGAGACATATACACCTTGAGGTGCTATTAGAAACAAAGCTCCGGCCGCGATTTCATGCAAACATGAGCCTGCTAAGTGCTAGCCATACTGCGACTGCGACAGAATTAGAGAAATATTCCTCCTGCCAGTGACATCGACGCAAGTTGCCGTCTGGGACCTGGGTCGTATCGCCCACCTCAGCGAGATCACGCGACCTCAATTCCTCATTGCATAACTTACTAGTAGCTGTGTCACGCATCTCGTCTCCAGCTTGAGCATCTTACTATATCCCGCACAACCTCAATCCTTCGCATCGTCCTCAACATCTCATTGACTCTGACATGGATTCACGAGACAGGTTGGCGCGGGACGCACTCAAGTCCCAGTTCATGCGTCGTGTTTACCTCGAGCGACCGGATCATGACGACTCGCAAGGCTGTAATGCCGGCTCCCTGTTGCACGACATCGTTGATGTTGCCGACAATTCATATCCGCGACAATTTCATTACTCGCGCGAGACCTACGTATACATTTACGTACTTAAGCTCAGGTCAGACGGGAGCGAAGTGCTCTGCAAGGTGGCTGCAGCATCACTCACGGGAGAGAAGCGCCTAGTCCAAGAAGCTCGGATGTACGAATCCCCGAACACGGCGTCACTCCAGGGCACTGTGATGCCCAAATACCACGGCCTCTTTCAAGGGGATGTGAACAGCTTCTTCAAGGTGACGTGCATGATACTGGAACACTGCGGGAAGCCCTTGTCTCGACCACTTATACACGAAGATTTCGCATTCAGGTACTATCAGCACTCTCCACTCCATAGGGCAGACACTCACGTCTCTTGCACTGTCTTCGTGCCGACAGAGATGCAGTATTGAATGCGTACAGCCAACTACACACGGCGCCAGCCATGCTCGTCAAGGGCGATGCCTCGGAGTACAAATACGAAGATATTGTCCGCAGGGGGAATGGCCAGCCGTGCCTGGTTGATTATGGGTCTTCACGACCGCACAGGGGCGATTGTGATCAACCCAGATTCGACTTCAAAAGTTTCACGCCGATTCCAGGCACAGACCTGTCTTGTGGAGAGATACTCGAAGTCTCTAAAGCTGCTGGGGCATTAATGGATAGTCAGTAACGTCGTTGGCCGAGATAGCCATGTGTCTGCTCACGTCAGAGACTGATATGCACTCTAGATTCTTTCGAAATCAAAGGTATTGGGCCTATGCACTATCATCCGAAGAAAACGATCGCGGATTATTGGAGATCGGCCCGTAGCGAGATGATGGCGCGAGGGTATAACGAAACGGGCGGGCACGAAGTGATACAGAAACACCTCGAAGAATACAAGAACTACCTCAAGGACATGGAGGCTCTTGGAAAGCCGGGGAATGATGAGTGAAGTGTGGCTCGATATAAAACTTGCAGACACATGCTTACATCTGATTTTCACCGCAGATGAGACCGCGATCTATGTGCGCCGTACACGCATTACGCATCAGTGAAACTTAGTAGAACGAACCGGAGTGAATCGCGTTGAGTACGCACGCTGTACAAATATGACTGAGTCTGTTGCTTCGCATGACCTCGGCCAGCCTGAGTGCCCTCAGGCCGGGAATTAGAGATCGCGTATGCGCTTCGAGGGGCATGAGAAGCATTCGATACAGAACCAATCCGAGTGGGACACAAGTATAAGGCGTTAGACTTGAGCGGCCGAGCGTATAGTACGAACTGCCACACTAGTCTGCATTTACTAACCGCAACAGGACGAAGCTTACACTGGCAGTAGAACGTTCACTGTTCTCTGCCTCTCAGCGAGCTCTATCACGTGCGTGTGGCCCGACGCGTGGGCAACGCGCAGAAAGTCCGATCCACGGGGAGAGCCGTTGCGTGCAACGCGTTGCGCGCAACGCGCAACGTCACGCAAGTCACGGTGTGGCTCCCCTGTGGCCTAAGCGGCGCCCGGGCCAACGATACACGAATCTTTTCAACCTTGGGTTACAAGGGATTGTTGGAGGTTATACTGAGAGGTGTATCCTCTAGTAGAACGAATGTCGCCTCTGTGTGCGTAGTTCGAGTGCTTACTCGATGCACCGCGGCCCGCCACCGCATACTTACGTAATCTCCCGGTAGATACATCGCGGCCACCGGCCACGGTGGCGACTGTTGGCGACTCAGAGACTAGAGTCGGTCCCCGCAATCCCAATTGAGCTAAAAACTGGAATGTAAACCCGATTATATAGGAGCTATCACACATCTAAACGATGTTCAGAAAACAGCTGTAAGTATGTTTGGAACGGACCGCATCACAAGGCACCCGCCACATGCCCCGATTAGGCAAGTGGTCGGTCAACGGTAATAAGTTAGTCGGAATCTATGTACAAGTAGACGTCAGCTAGCCGTGCAGTATTCACCAGCCAATCCTATGACTTCTCAAATAGTGCAGCTCTCTACTTAATTCTCATCGCTGCGGCGGCGCCGAGGCTGGACGAGCACATAAGCAACTGTCTGAAAGTGTATGTCACAGCGTGATGTGTGTGACTGTTGCACGTTGCGCGTTGCGCGTTGCACGCAACGCCCCTCCCAGTCGATCGGACGTTCTCGCAACGCGGCTGAGGCTCCTTCATCCATCCTCTTTCTCCTCCACCGCTGCCATCTCCTCCCACAGCTCTACGCCTCGATTCGCGTCGTTGAATACTCAGCTCCAAGTGAACTACTGGGCAAAAGCCATGCCAATAGTCTAGTTCACACCCTTCTCGTCTCTCGTTCAGCCCGCATTCTGGCACGCGCTCACAGACTCTGACGACTCTGTGACAATTCATGGCTCCTATGCTACCGGGCGATCCGTGAAGGATCGCGAGTCTGGCGCCGAGATAGCGCTCGGATGTAACCTGTCTGTTGGTGGCGAGTCGTTCTCGAAGACAGACAAGTGAGTGGCGCCGTTACGGGTTGAAGGTTATCGCTAGAACGGACGCGCGACCCGCGTTATTTCATAGGGCACCTGCGCATTCGGCACAGGTTACCGAGTATTCAAGAATTACAACACCATCGAGGAATTCAAGGCAGCAGACAAGACCGCGCTCTTCGCCCAGGTCACCGACGAGGTGTGTATCTGTTCGCGTTATGTCTTTTCTCCAGAACCGGCAGACACCACCAGTGTCTGTATGCCGCTGGCACGAAACATGAGCACATGAGAAGCGGGACTCCGTACGAAGTCCAGTCCTAAATCGAAGTCTTCTTGTCATGCCGAGCGACCTGAAAGGTCCTACGAATTGGAGGCGGAATAATCAGTGAAATGCTGTTGGTTACGCGATATATTGACGTGGAGGAGGAAGAGGACGGGAGTCCATGTGAGTATGGCTAGACTGCTGAGACCTGTGATCTCTACCGTCTACTGTATGCCACATGACCTCGAGGTGCGACCTTCACCGCCTAACAGTCCGAGCACAAATGTTGCTCGTTACTTTGACACTTCCCGTGTATTGAATTGATACATGATCAATTCACATTCTTTGCTTCCGTAGTTGAGTTGTCCATCGCAAGCTCACGTCGTCACTAGATATGGAAGAGTATCACCGTCGACCATTCGACGGCACAGCTCAACCGCTTCTTGCTTATCACGTTCGCGGATCTCAAGAAATATAAGTACTACTACTGGTTCGCCTTCCCTGCTTTCGTGGCCAAGCCTGCATGGGAGATCCAAGGAGACTGGAGGGCCGCCTCAGACGAGTTCAACGATTCCTTCGTGCGTTCCTCGTTCCTTCGCCCCTTCTTCATGTCCCTTTTGACGGCCCGGTCGTAGCTCTCCGCAATCGAGGCAACGCAACTAGCATCTCCCCGCGCCTTCTTCCTCGTCCGACCAAAGATTGGCAGTGACGAGCCCGAGATCGCACCCGTCGAAGAATACACACAATTCTTCGCCAACGTCGCTCCCGAGCAGCGCACCATTGCCTTCCTCGACCCCTCCGCGACGCCTTCCAACCCCGGCTGGCCCCTCCGCAACCTCCTGACCTACCTCCATACCTTGCACCCCGCGCCATCGTACCGTATTCTATGCTGGCGCGACTCTGAGCGCCCGAATGGCGCGCCGTTCAAGAGCCGCTTTGGCGTTGTGTCCCAGGGTGCGGGCGAAGTCGCGGTGCAGACGGAGAAGCCGACCGCGGTGGGTTGGGAGAAGAACGTGCAGGGCAAGCTGGGCCCGCGCGTGGCGGACTTGGCGCCCGATCCGACGAGGTAAACCGTCAGGCTAGACATGAACTAGGATGTTCGCTCATGCGTGTCGCGCGACAGGTTGGCGGACCAGGCTGTGGATCTCAACCTGAAGCTGATGCGATGGCGCATCCTGCCTGCGCTCGACCTTGAGAAGGTTGCGAACACGCGGTGTCTCCTCCTGGGAGCGGGCACGCTCGGGTGCTATGTGGCGCGCACGCTGATGGTCTGTCCACCTAGTAATCCATTGGACACGTGCTGACACCGCTTTTGTGCAACAGGGATGGGGCGTTCGCAAGATCACCTTTGTTGACTCTGCCCGCGTGTCGTTCTCGAACCCTGTCCGCCAACCGCTGTTTGAGTTCGACGACTGCCTGAACGGCGGGAAGCCTAAGGCGGCATGCGCTGCTGAGCGGCTGAAGAAGATTTTCCCTGGCGTTGTGAGTAGCTCTCATCCGCGCACTGCGCTCATCACTGACTCCTCCCTCAGAACTCTTCCGGTCATATCCTGAGCATCCCCATGCCGGGCCACCCCATCCCGCCCGCGTCGGTTGAGCAGGCGAAGAAGGACGTGGCGACGCTCGAGAAGCTCATGGACGAGCACGACGTTGTATTCCTCCTTATGGACTCGCGCGAGAGCCGGTGGCTCCCAACCGTGATGGGCGCAGCCAAGGGCAAGGTCGTCATGAACGCCGCGCTCGGGTTCGACACGTTCCTCGTCATGCGCCACGGCGTGCGCCCGTCGCTCGCGAAGGGTGATCGACTTGTCTGCTACTATTGCAACGACATCGTTGCGCCTGCGGATGTGCGTACTTCCTCTTGATATGTTATACCGGTCGACAACGATTCATTGACGTGGGTATATGCAGTCCTTGACGGATCGGACCCTCGACCAGATGTGCGCCGTCACTCGACCGGGCCTCGCTTCGATCGCCGCATCCACCGCCGTCGAGCTGCTCGTCTCCCTCCTGCAGCACCCCGACGGGTACGTCCGCTTCCTCTGACCGTGGTCTAATCTTATCTTATACATCGGCGTCTAGCATCAACGCGCCCGCCCCGCCGCCGCAGACTCAAGGGAGCGAGCCTCCGCAGGGCTCCGAAGGCGTGCTGGGCATCGTCCCGCACCAGCTGCGCGGCTTCCTCGCGCAGTTCCGGAACATGCCCATCACCGGCGCTGCCTACGACAGGTGCACCGGGTGCAGCGAGACGGTGGGTCCTCACGGCGCTGCATGCGACCGGCTTTGTGCTTACGTTCTGAGTATAGGTCATCAAGGCATACGAGACGCAGGGCTTCGAGATGCTCCTCAAGGCATTCAACGAGCAGAAATTCCTCGAGGAGTTGACTGGCCTCGACAAGTTGTACGACGAAGGAGAGGCGGCGCTGGAGGCCGTCGGGTGGAACGATGACGAGGGCGAAGACGACTTCTGACGGATCCAATGACGTGATCAGAAGAGATGAATGAAGGAATGTATTGTTGTACTCATACCCGTCGCAGTGTAACGTTGGCCTACATGTATGCTTGCTATACCCTGTATCGATTGCTCATACACGAGTGGTCGGTACGTCCCGGCTACTCTTCTCTATTACCCGCCCGCTCACATTCTACTACAGTACGAACGTCTCCTGCTCCTCGCTGACACCTGATCCGGCTCAGAATCGTCCAAAAGCTCCACGAAGTCCTTACCCCCAGAGGAGTCCGCCACGCTCGAGGATGAGTCCGCTCACACAAGTCCGACTTCGCGCACGATAAGCGGGAGGTGTGGCAAACCCTAAGCGACCGTGGTACTTGCGGATCACGCTATGCACATGCACTACCGCACTCGCGTGAGATCGTGCATCATACATTTGTGAGCTGTGCGTGCGACAGCGATCGGTGGCTAAAAGGACTCCTCCTCCTCCTCCACTTTGTCTAAAGCCATACGTCTCTTCTTGAGCATCTCCTCATACTTCTTAATAACCGGCTCTAACAGCATGAGCGCCTCCTCCTTCGTGTACCTCACGAACCCCTCTTTGTTTCGTTCCCAGTGCTCCTCCAGTGAAATGCCCTGGTAGTAGTATATAGGGCCGGATGCGTCTGGGATATTGAGGATATCTAGAGTGACGGACAATGCTCTATGTGAGTAGTTATCGTTCATGCTAGTCAAGATACACACTGACCTCCTACGAAAACCCATGCATCGTCGGCGACGGCGAGAAGTTCTCCACAAACCAAATCTGAGGTTGGCCAATGTGTCGGAGTCTTGTAATCCTCGAACTTGAATTCGGCGTCATGACATGGACCAATATGCGGACGTGCCCTTGAGAAGTCCACAAGACAAGGCGTGCCATCCGGCCTGCGAATGATGTCTTGATACTTGTAGTCTCCTCTATCCCCCTTGACGAGGTGGATTCGCTCTGAATGCAATTCCTGGAACGCTCTGATTGCTGCTTTTCTGTTGGTATCGTCGAAATCGTCAGTATAATTCAGCATGACGTGTAGAGTCAATACCTGAATGATTCCTTTTGCTCACGCAGACGCCCCGACAACGCCTCTCCACAAAATTCCAGCACCATACATGTCACGGTCTGACCCTCCACTGTTCCTTCAAACAGTCCGAAATACTTCGGCATGATGTTGCCATGCAGCGGCTGCGTATTTGGGGCTTCGTAGATTTTAGCCTCGTGTTGTAGGATCTTCACTCCTCCGATGGTCGAGACAGCCATCTTGCAGATTACTGTCCCGCTCTCATCTCGCTTCGCCGACTTCAACTTGTGTAGGTACAGAATGAGGTCCGTGTCATCTGAAGTATGTAGGTGTTTAGGGTACGAATGATCGGTGATGTCAATCAAGTCGTGAAGCATATGAACCCGGGTATCCTGCGAGTCGTCGCGGCCCGCGCCCTGAATGTTGAGGCGGGACATACAGTGGGAGGAGAGCGCCTTTCTGAGGACGATGTCTCGAAGCTCCTCCATGTCTCTGTCAGATGCGCTGTCAGATGCACTGTCTCGAACCTCCTCCATGTCTCCGTCAGATGCGCTGTCTCTAAGCTCTTCCATGTTGTCGTCAGATGCGATGGAGGCTAGCAATAGTGCGAAGTCCTGGAGTAAGATGGTGCAAGACGTGGAAAGCTGCTGGGATACATCTGTGCGTGCAGCGGATTTATATCAGAGTGTGAAGTCGCGTGACCGAAGAACGAAGCGTGTAAGCGGAAACACATCGTACGCGTCGCGCCTACACTGGCCGTGTTCACTTGGTTTGCGATTGCATGTGACATAATCAAACCAGATGTTTTGCACCTACCCAAACCGGATACGACGCACTGGGATACGCTGGTGGGGCCCGGAGGAAGAGAGCTCCAGGTTGCACCGTATGGCGTTGTTAAACCGTAAGTCAGTCATACTTGCTGAAAGGTCTGTTGTCGCTGATTATGCACCTGTAGCACGTTGCCACCTACTAATGCACGACCGCGCCATGGTTATAACACTCGCTCGGTCGCGTCACGAGCAAATTCTACTTCAAGCTCTGTATCAAGCTATCGCTGAAGCTTGCGCAACACTTCTCGAGATGGAATTGGAAGTGTAGAGAATAAGCAGCTTATAGAATGATCACTTGTAGCGAGTCCCGACTGCGGTTTGTATTACATAGCCTGTACGGAGGTATTAACGTGTTTGTAGACATTGCTTCATGTTGAATGACAATAGATATGACATAGCCTTGACCGACTTCCTACGCTGGAACGTCGAGGTGTCGACGTCTTGCGCCAGTACGTGGATATTCATACTAGTAAGAGACGGACTCAACAATAACTATCGTCATTTACAGATCTGCAACCAGCGGCCGTACGTATCATAGTATTACTTATGTCGTTTACTTATCCGCTCGTACATATCATAACGCTTCCGGGATTACCGCAGGCATACTGCGTCCAAGCCACCCCAGCTTGCGCCAAGACCTATCCTGTCGTCAGCGGTGATACATGCGGGGGCGTCAGAGAAGCGGAACGGGCAGGAGGCGTACGGGTGAGCGCAATCTTCTGGGTCGCGGTGAATCGCATGGGCGGGCACTACGATGAGCGTGCCCTTCGGGTGTCCCATCGGAAAGCAGACGTTCTGTAGCAATTTGCGCTGGAGGGAGCCTAGACCACGGCGAAGCGTTAGGATGGGTCGCGGGATGAATGAAGGTCACGTACATGTACAATTGTTCAATCTGTTGCGGGGGAGTATACGTGCGTGACGTCACATCTACGTATACAGCGAGTGTTCGACGCGTGCATCGTCCGACAGCAGTACTTATCTCGTCAGCCCTCCGCAAGAGCAGCCACCATTTCGTCCATGAGCTGGGGGAAGACAGCTGGGATGCTGCGCATGAGCTTGTGGCGGACGAGCGGGACGTGGTACGTGTTGTGATGGATGCTCGGCCGAGTGTGTAGTCGACTTGGAGCGTCTATAAAGTGCATGGACGTGTGACTCACGTGTGAGTGACGTGCGAATCGGAGGTGGATACGTGCATGCCTCATTGACTGATTCATCGAAGGATAACTCGTCGTCAGCTTCCTTGCGGTCTTCCTCGATGAACCTCCGGCGGATGATCAAGACGCGCCAATTTGTGAGGGTCACATGTTTCAACACGCCGTTGGTGTGGTAGAACTACGCGTGACATCAGCTTCTGTACAACTCGATTATATCGTAGACACCATGAGTCTTGAGGGATTGAGCATGTATATGAGCTTGCGTCAGAATGTAGATAAGACCAACCTTCTCGTAGCTTTCTTGCAATATCTCGGTCGCGTGGACAACACTTCTGAGCACTCCGAGCCAGCATAGGAATGGCAGCGCAGAATTGCCAACCGGCGGAATGTGCCTGAGCTAGCGGGGCATCATGAGAAGCAGCATGATCAGTCCGTTCGTAAACTCGCTACATTGCTTCCGACTTACCTTGCATGTGACAAGCAGGCCGAAAACAAAGTATAGCACCAACATCGCCAGTGTCAAATACGCTAGCATAAGCGGGTCCATGGCCGGCAGCAGTATCTGCGTACGAGTTCCGGGTATTAGTGAGCATGAATTGGATGCATGCATCCGACTGGCCGGCGAACCGTCGGTCTTTGATCGTAAGCTGACGGAGTGTCACCGGCAGCGTACTTATAGAGACGAGAGCAATGCGCATCGACAGTGTTTGCTGACATTTCGCGGAGGTGAGCAATAGTCGTAACTCGCTCTATTCCGATGAGCCTGCGAGTTGCGTGATTGCTGTGCTGCGAGAGAGAATATTGGCGATAAGTCGGCGAGGCCCGAGACTCTGACCTACTGGTATATCTTGCTTACGGAACTGCACTCCTGGGGCGTACGTGTCCAAAGTCTACCGGCGGGCGAGCTATCATTGTAGGTGGCCAACGAGAATGGGAGCCCTGGGGCTGATGATACGAAGATCCTTCGTCCTACTCCTCGTTGTGGTTGCATGGCTATATGCGCCATGATGAGTGACTCGTACTATTCATGTCAGCGGCTTGCCATCACGTACCCGCAAGTTAGACTTCGCCCGCGGCTTGCCTCGACCCATTGTAGCTCTCCATGAACGAGTCCCGTCAAATCTCGGAGTTCCACCTGAGTCATATCTTCACCACAGCAATACTTACCGCTCGTTCGCCTGCTGTGCTTTCTTCGGTCAGCTCACAATTCCAGTCAGTGCTCCGCGCCGAGCAAAGGTATGTATCATTCGGTCCAAAGAACCAACCTCTCATCGACCAGTTAGTCTGTCGGGAGGTTGATAGGCGTAAACAATAATTAGTACTACAGCTGTCGTACAAGCACTTGAAGACTCACCGGCCCCAAGCTCAGTTATGATTCAGGCGATTACTTGCAGACGCGCATCACATTCACTGTGGTGCACGTTGCAGAGTCGGACTAAGACTTGTTAAGAACTCTTACGATTGGACCGTCACCGTCATCATAACAGATCATTCCCAGCGACCTAATTGTACATTTGTGCTTAGCTTTCGGATCACGCTTGTGTAACTACTGCGTTGGGGCGCGTCCTATGACAGCGTTGGGGAGCGTCCTATGACAACGTTTCGGTATCAGTCCTGTAGTTTGTTGCTTTAAATGAGGACTGATATACACACCTTCAGCCGTCCTTTCGTTCAGTTCACGGATGGCGTCAAAGACCTCCCCCAATGCGATCCACCCAAAGCTCTGCCCTCCAAACCATCCCGATAGCGTGCACGAGACCCTATACGCCATCCAGGCTTGTTCTAAGCGTGTCGCCGCGTCCAGGTGTCCACCGCCAGACAACTCTGCGCTGACACCGTTCACAAGCGTCGCCGTCTGCTCCCGGACTTTCTCGATCATGTCCGCGCGCTTTCGGGCCTGTGCGCTCTTCGCTGATATGGTCCCAATGACGACCTCCTCTTCCGAGAGCATGGCCGAGCGCGACGCTGAGACTGTATGCGATGCGCATGTTCCTCGAAGACGGGATGCGTAGACGGTGAACAGGTTCCAGCACTTGCTCGCCAATGACTCGTCGAAGTCATCGCGCCCCACTGGCAGATGCCTCCGCACTTCAGCGACGACCGGCGGGAGAAGAGCGCGATGGGTGAACGGTTTGGTCCGTACGTCGGCGAGAACATCGGCTAGTGTTATCCCGTTCTCTTCATCTATCTCGGGCGAGTCAAAGTGGGACGTCTCCGTACTACGCTCCTCAAGGGCCGGCAGGTCGATAGCACGGAAGAGTCGGCCAAGAGCGCTATTGCTCTGATAATATTGAGGGGTCCAGCTGACGGTGGCCTCGAAAGTATACCAGTCTGGCTTTTGTGAGACGCGGCGTTGTATGGGCCGAATGGCGTTGATATCAACTGGCAACCCGGTCTTAGGATAGTCGACTGCGGCATTGTGTAGCTCTGCGAGGCGGAGACAATCTCTATCGAGTATTCCTACGTTGTCGGCGAGTGTCAGCCACGTCGATGCAATGAGACCGACGTTCTGACGGTACCTGGTTAATCGCAGATGCAGTACAGTCAGGAATAGTACGCACGTCACTGATGATGAACTCTGCTACGAATGTGGCGACATCTTGCATGGTACTCGGCCGGTTCAGTATTTTACGTTTCGCCGGATTATACGAAGCAGGCTTCTGAAGTCTGTCTGTCGGTGGTAACAGGTCCTGCGGCACACAAGTGACGTGATACATATCACCGTCGAGATCTCCTCCTCCGAGGTACGACGGAAGAGGCCTAGTTCCTGTATCAATGTTGGTATTTGGGTCTATCGACGACGTCAGACGCCGTCTATGACTCACCTCGCGTGGAAAATACAACGCAGTTCTTCAGCCGTCCCTGAGCAAGATCCGATCCCACTGGTGGCCTTCCAATCGCATGCACGACCTGTATGTCTCCTGGATGAATGACTGGCGAGCGGGTGATCAAGGTAGATCCTTCGAGATAGGTCTGTTGACCGTCTGAAGTTTCTACGCATGCGTATATCTCCCCTTCCCGCAGCTGACCATGCATATCGGCGACCCCTACCAGGGTCCATCCTCCGGGCACGGGAATGCTAGCGCGGTCCTTGAGTTCTCGGAGAATGTGGTTAACCGCGAACGTCATCATCCGCTGCCAGAAGCCGGACTCTGTCAACTGCGCGACGGTCACACCGAGTTTGTGGAGTTGGCCAACAATGGACGCGATCTTGAACGAGCCGCCAAGGCCATTCATCTCAAGCAGCCATCTCGAATTCGCCAGCGACTCTGTGAGCGTATGGGTTTGGCGTACCGCGTCGTCCTGAAGTCTCTTGAAGGCCTCGTACGGGACCCCGAGGCCTTCGAGCAGCATGATCATCGGCCGGTTGAGGTTGAACCGAGACGGCTCCTCGAATACCTGCGCGATATCGATTTGATTGGAGGTAGGAGCGGAGAACTTGACCATGGACCTGGGCAAGCGAATCTGTCGGCCTTCAAGTTTGTGATCGACGTGCAGCATCCCCTTCGATCCAGCAACCCGTACTTGAATAACGCGTGGGGTGGACCCTCGCCACGCACGTCTGACCCGGTTCTTCGACCGCTGATTGGCCGCTATGTCTCGCGCGACCTGGAGGGACATCGTCCCGTTCCCGTCCGTGAACGAGTAGGTGTCCGTCCTGTCCTTGATGTCGTCCACAATCTCCATCTCGTGCGCTGCGACCGTGATAGAGGAGGCGGTGGCGCTGAAGGCTTGAGAGATGCGAGCAGCGTATCGAGCAGGGCAGTAGATGAGCTGGGGATCATACGGGTTGTCGTTGAAGGATCCAAGGCCAGCGATTATCGCCGCTGCATCTATTGTGCGGCCATCGGCGGCCTGGAACGGCCTGACGAACCACACCGAGTGGCTCTTCAGCGCAGATTGTGAGTAGCCGAGGAACTGGAAATGCCTCCCAGCGACGGTGACGCCCTTGACAAGGAAGTGCTTGACACGTTCCTCAATCAAACGCTGGAGATTGAGCTCGGAATCGTAGCGGTAGGCGAGTCTGTTGTCGTCCGTGAAGTGAACCCGAATGAAGTTGTCCCTATTGTCCCAGTATTGACGTATTACTCGGTTGGACTGTTCAGGAAAGGGGCCCTCGGGTATGATGGTGGTAGGGGTAATATGAACGTGGGTGCAAAGGAATAGGTCGGCGTGGGGCATCAAAGGAGTCTGGTTCTGCGAGAGCTGCCGAAAGGAAGTCGCGAGGAGCTGCAGGATGTAATTGAGATCGAGATCGACCCCATCGCCGTACCAAAGACGGGCTTCGAGTCGCGTCTTCAGGTCAGCGAGCACAGTGCCCGTCACATGGGGGCTGTGCTTGGACATCAGATCGTCGATGCTCGGACGCAGGTATCGCACGATTTCTCGCATGTCCACGAGGCGTTTCCGCAACAACGACTCGACCTGAGACGCAACTGCAAAGTCCAAATTGGCTACCCAGGGTCGATAGACGTCCTGAACAGATCTGGCGAAGAGCCCGCGATGAACCACTGTGTACGCAGATGAGTCAACGGTTAGGTGAGCCTGCCGGCACAGGACCCTATAGAGGGCGACGTCTGACGCAGACTCGCACACCAGCCGCACAGCGATGGAGGTGTAGGGCGCAATGGGAATGTGAGTATCGTCAAAGCCCGATTTCCGGAGCCGCCATATCTTCGTCTCCTCGAGTAACATTCTCAGATTCTCGTATTGTCCATATGTGTCCTCTCCGAGTGACTCCAGGAAGTCCGGGTTCACGGGACCCTCCTCGAATGATGGAGGATAGAGGAGGTAAAAGAAGATCGACGACTCGCCGTATTGGTCCGGTGTCGCAGCGGTCCAGTACACCTGCGAGGGACGAATGGCGATATAGCGCGTGCAATCATGTCCCATCGCTATCATCTGGAATTGTCGCCTGCCTTCGTTGTACCTCAGGTATGCAGAACCCTGGATGGTGAACTTCTTCTCCCACTCCACAGAATACTCTTCGTCTCGGCAGATCCACCCGAATTGTAGTCGCTGGATCGATACGCTGGCTCCCGTGTCGTACCTAGGCTGCGTAAGCCTCGCCGGAGGCTTGTATGGAGTCTGCTGCACTGTCTCGAGGACTCGACGATTTGGCGTGTGTGTACCGCGTGCGAAAACGATGCTGTCGAAAGTGTTGCGCCTCTGGGATGAACCTTGTCCATACTCTCGCAGGAACTGCTCACCGATCTCCGTGGTGGGGACTATGATGACGCCGTTTCTGGTGCCCCGCTTGGTCACCTTGCGGTAAATGCGGACTTCGAAGTTCAGAGGCTGAGGAGAGTGATCAGAGTAGGCAGCGCCGTGGAAGACACTTGCAAGGAGTTCCTTTAGCTGTGGTTGTTCCATGCTGAACGAGATTCCCTGCATGAATACCTCCATGGCGACGCGATGAACGGCTGAGTCCGTTCGATGGGTGGGCGTCCGATAGGCCATGCGTGCTTATATACAAGCTTTGCACCACGGGAGGAAGGATGCCTCTTGTGATCGTTCTTATCGGAGATGCAGTGGCCTAGACTTCGTGGAGATAGCGTCATGTCGAGAGGCAGGCGATAGAGCTCATTTGGAGACGCACATGCGTAAGGAGGATATTGCCGTGCAATAAGACTGCGTCCAGAACCTGTTGCATCTTAGCGTGATGTCCCCGTCGGTCACAAGGACAATACTACGTACCACTTTGTACTCTTATTCGCCGTAACAGTCCCAGCGCTGTTGGGTTGACACACGTGCGTTCTTCCGTAAGGAGCGTAGCTTTCAATGCGCACTTCAAAATGGATCACGGGTTCATCGCGCACTCACGGAGAAGAGTAATCGGCTGTCTGTTGAACTGAGCGGGGGCACCAATAAGTGAGACACCTCATCTGAGTGAACGTCACAGAAGTTTACGCACTGCCAATGAGTTGCAAGGTCATCACAGGGCCCTAGCCTTGCACCTATGTGGCGCCTCAGTGGTTCGCCGTGTCGCCACCGTCTTGTGCAAGATCAGTTCGGATGCGAGTGACGTGTTCGTGCGGGCGCGTTTTCTACCAGGCCACAAAGATAAGCCAGGGTTTGTCGCCTGCAGTAAAACGCAGATCATTGCACCGTGATACTCAACGACCTGGAAGCGTGCCCGCGATGCCTAGTGTGGACAATCAAATTCGGGAAACATGAAGGTCGCTCCGGCGTCCGATGACACGAGCTTATCATCGGTGCCTAGTTCAACGTCGGGTACGTAGCTCATTCGCCCACACAGTGACAGAAAACAGAGGTGCTGTGGGCCATGAAGGAGCTGTGTTGGATGCGCATCAGTGCCCCTTCCTATCTCTGAAGGCGAATATGGTCTGGCAGTGCGATCAAGTTCGGCGGACCCTCTGAACTGCCGGATAGGCCAACGAATTAGTAAAAAGCGAGTGGGGTAGAAGTGCCACGACGTACATCTAACGTTCAGTTCAAGCGGAAGGAACTTGGACTTTACATATTTGCTGTGGCCTGGGGCGCCTGCACTCTGTGCTTCCATGACTAGATAGTTGTGAGCTAACCATCATTCAACACAGTTTTTGTAGAAATAATTGCATACCGGCTACAGACGTCATGTCAATGCTCTCCGCACATCGCTCTCCGCACCCGCCACCAAACAAGCGCATCACTCCGAGTCGGGAGATGCGTGAAATTCGTCGTGCCTGGGGTTCCCTACAGCAGTACTGTACGTATGTATGTACGCGAGTGAAGGCAGAGAAGGTACGTCGAGCCTCAGCGACCACAGCCATGCGGTTCGCTGACAAGGGGAACCGTGGAACTTGTAGTTGAGTTCGGACTGCTCGGCAATGCTGAGAAGGGAATCCTATGGCAAGCTTAGTATGCGAAGTACATTGTCTCGTGCTGCAACGCACCATTGATTTCCGCGCGTAGGTATCCCATAAGTAAATGACAGTCACCTCCTGCCCAGCCGAGCCCATACAGTCTTCTAGGATGGCTCCGGTACCGCAGTGCGTTAGGATGGATTTTCAACCAACAGCAACGATAGACAAATAGACAGGGTGCATCGAATTGGAAGGAAGAAGAGGAGAGGTTGGGAGAGCCTGTATACATACTATGTTCGGACGCGTCTCGCCTTTCCCACGCGCCGAGGTCGTCCTCTACCTTCGCGCACCTCCTTCAGCTTGCGCGGGACCTTGACTACATCCTTGGTGGGTCCATCTCCGCGACGCTGCACGCACTGCTCTACGCCGACTCGGCTGCCCTACCCGAGCGGCTCCGCCCTGCGCTTCTGGAGATACTGTACAGGTCGTGAGTCGCGGGGTACCCTCACGCGTCTCCGTGAAATGAGCATCCGAACCCAACTCAAGACCATCCCGAGCGAGAACCTCGACGGACCCGGTCCCGCCTGGAGCGCAGGAGGTATGTCAGAGGGGATTGATGGTTCTGCAGGATGAGGCTCGACGCCGTGACGCGTAAGTTGCGTATGACATGCAATGATTACGTCCGTACGTACCAATACATGTCTGTGTTCCGAACTAGCGCTGAGTACTGAGCTTACCTAATCGGTACGCGCCCCTCACCGTCGATGTTGCAAGCCAACTTGAACTCAAGTTACAGTAGCCAAGGCCCTCTTGGGATCCCAACCCTCTCCCGCACGTAGTTCAACAGCATCTGAACACCAACTCCGTTGCTGAGAAGGCTACAAGATGCAATCTGTAGGGGACCATGGGCTTAACGAGGACGTATGGACCGTGATCCTGGCCTTCACGCAGCTCGACGATGCGCGCAATCTATCCCTCGTCTCGCGTGGTATCCATCCCATAGCTCGACGTATCGTCCTCAGCTCCGCAGAGTTTTCTAAACAAAACCAATTCGTCAACGCCTGCACATTCATGCTGGACGACCCGGGTCACCGCGCATGCTGGTTGCGTAAACTCGACATAAACGTCGGTGCCTTGGGCCGACACAGCTGGCAAACCGCTGGGGCAGCCTCGCTGGCCACGCAATTAGCCGCCCTTCTCGAGGCGGCACGAAACATCGACACTCTGTCGCTGCCCTCCATGGAGGACCTGGTGTCAGCAGAGCCGCGCGTCGGTGCGACGCTGATCTCACTCACGCGGCTCCAGGACATCGCGCTCTTCGGTGTGTCATCCCGCACTCTGGACGTGGCCAACAAGATGGTCAGCCGTCCTTCGCAGGTGTGTCTCGCCTTTGTGTCACCCCGGGCGAGTGTCAGCGAACATGCATTCCTGTTGAGCCATCTCGCCTTGCTCGAGCGTGCGCGCAGAGCGGAGATCATGTTCCTCGACGCCGCGGATTCTACGGACGAATTGAAGCAGCCCTCAGACCTCGACGTCGAGCTCCCGCAGCTCGGACAGCACCCCTGCGTGCGCGAGCTCAGCCTCAAGTGGTGCGGGCCCTTCCCTATGTTCCATATCTTCCCGAACACGCAGATCCTACGTATGCGACGTCTGAACGCGTCGTTCGGACGCTTCGACTGGCGCACATGGGCGTGGACGGAATCCGTTCCGTTGATAGACGTCAAGACCGACGACGACGACAAGCTTGTATGCCTCACAGCGGGTGGACCACGCCTTCCGGTTCTTCGTCGGCTGCATCTGCGTTGGAATCCCTGCCCATCCCCCCAGAGTCCCTCCGATCGAATGCAACCTGTCTGCTTGTCGTTCATGCTGTATCGCGCGGACGTCCCGTTGTATGGCCAGGTTGCTCACTGGCTTGAACCCCTGCGCCGACACACAGCGCCGTCCGGGCGGCTCCGGTACCTCACAATCTCTGCCAGGTGCCTTCCCCGCCTTGACATGCCTAGCTTATGGGTGGTACGTCCAAACGGCATGTGCGGCACACATCCAGCTTACTGATCATTCCTCCCTCCGCAGGAATGGCTCCTCCCCGCCATCCGAGAGTCCCAATTGGTCTGTGTGAAGCTCAAGTTCGACGTCGGCAACCGACCTCGAGAGGTCGCCGGGCTCGATGAGGTTCGAGAGATGCTCGCATGGCAAGTACCGTCGCTCCGATACATATCCATCGCTGCCGGATGGCATCGGCTTGAGCATCCCTTCGCTCGTGATGACTGTGAGCCACGTCTTATTGGCGAATGCACCTGGTGGGAGGTGCGCGAGGTCGGTGGCGGGCGACGCGCGGAGCTCATCTCGTGCGCGGCCGGTCAGCGAGTCGAACGATATTTACAGTCCGCAGAGTTTGAAGAGAAGTTGTCCCTGGATGGGTTCGTGCTGACTTGATTGATGGAGAGACGTGTAACTTCGAATACAGGCAGTCCTTGTGTAGACTAAAAGTACCCCCTCCGCGTCGCGCAGTAGGGCGTATTTCCATAGTGAGCACTACAACAAACTGTTGCGTGAAACCCATTCTACGTACGACACGGCAGCAGTCTCACCAGCCGCGCATGAGATGTTCCCCAGCCGCCCCCCACTCGCGACTTCGTGCACGTACCACCAAGGCGAGGGCGTCATACATATCGGACGTCCGCCACCGGGCATTCTCGATTACAATTGCAGAGATAGTGAGGCGAAGGGACGTGCTCGAGGAGCATCTGCTGGGCCTCGTCAAGCTGGGTTATCTTCATAGATGACGTACACGGTGAAATCGAAGCTGAAGCTTGCGCATACGAGCTGGGACTCTCGGAGAACAGGCAGGAGCCATTTCTGAAGGCGATTTCGTTAGCTCAACTGGACGGACGCGCGTACTCGAATCTGACGCACCACCCTCTGGACGGGCATGGCCTCCTCCGAAAGGTGCTGGGCGGTCATCTGCACTGAGCGCGACCGCCCTTCTGGACCCACAAGGTCCTCCAGATGCCCGCTCCAATGAGGAAGGTCGGAGCCTGATGCAAGTAGAGCTGCCGAAATGTCGGCGTATGTCCCTGCAAGGCATACGAGTACAAGTTGGTCGGCGTCGCCAGCCGTGACGTCTACCAGCAAAATGGACGCCGTCCACGCCCACTCTTCACAGTCGAAAACGACTCGTCCGTACGGCGCATGCATTTTCGGGAAGATATGGAACAATGGGAGGGCCCCGCCGTACCGGAGGCGGAGCTCGCACACAGTTAGATGCTGGCCGAGCTGGCGAAGCTCGAAAGCGAAGATCAAGGGTTGCTCGCATCTGCCGCGAAAAAACAGAGCTGACGAAGTCTATATCCACTACGTGTCCACTACGCTTGCTTTGCGGAACAAGGCGAGATGGCTTAGCACGACCACAAGAGTGCGAGAGACGGCAGGTGAGAGGCAGCGGGTGGCCAGGTCTTCGAGAGCAAGGCGGCAGCAGTCGCGCCTGGGATGCGGGGATCTGAGGGTCGCACTCGAGGCCGAGCTCAATGTGGTGCGAGAAATGCCGGTGCTTACCACGCTCGGTGTCGGCCGCTCCCTCTCCTTCTCCCTCTCGGTTCTTTCGCTCTCCACTCTCTCGCGCTGCTGGTCCGCTGTGTCGCTGGTGGCCAGGTCGCTCGGTACCGGACTTGCGAGTGCAGAGCGTTGGTCGGTGTGCAAGGTGGGATATCGACGAGTGGCCGAGCTATCAAGCAACCCAGAGCGCAGTCGAGTGGCAGTGGGCGAGGTGTGTGAGTGGGGCGGTGGGCGAGTAATGATTGTTACCATCAACTCCTGCGCAGGCAGCAGCGAGAGTGCGGAGACTACGCAGGGTGACCTCGGCGTCGTTCTCCTCGATCTGGTTGCGCGCGCAGTCTTGCCAAAAGCCGACTATATAACATATTGATTTGAGGGATGACTTACCGCGAATCGACCGACATGGCTCCTGCGGGGTGTAGGCGGTCGCAGTGGTTAGGTAAGCCGCGCTGCCCGGGCCGGCGAGCCTTACGCCGGCGCTTGTTCCTTGCCGACGCTCAACATGCTATTTCCCTGGCACTGGCAGTCGCTATGACTCTCAGTAGCAGTCGTCCACATTCACATACTTCAACCGGCGCATGTAGGCATGGACCGAGTCCGTTCAGACGTCACGGTCGACGGCGATGGCCAACTGGTGTACTTCGCCTCGAGCGGAATATAGTTTCCGTCTCTTCATCACTGCGTCTGCTTGGCCCTCCGTCACTATTCCTCGAACGCTGCATCAACCCTTCTACCTCCACCACCAAGTATCACTCGCATCTCGAAGTTTCGCGAAAGTACATCAAAGAAGTGAGTCGAGTCTCTCTCGCGAAAGAGCTGTAGGTGACGCTCATCACTTCTACTCTTCGCACAGTCGGCCAAACATGCAGATGATCACGTGTTCTCGCGTCGGTGACCTCGAGATCAAGTTCGACCTCGACGTACCCGCCGACATCACAGGCGCACTGCCCGCGTTCATTTGCATCCACGGCGGCGGCATCATAGCGGGCTCCCGTAACGAGCCCGGCTCGGCCAGACTGACAGACTTCATCCGGGGTATGGGCTTCATGCAAGCTATGTACCCTTCCATGCACGAACTGGCATTGAGATCGACGCAGAATTCGCTCTCTCGCGTGGATTCCTCTTCATCTCAACGGACTATCGCTTGATATGGCCGTCCACCGGACTCGACATCATCGACGACGTGAAGACCCTCTTCACCTTCCTCGCAGACCCCAGCTTCTCCGAGACGTACCTCCCGTCGGGTGTGTCCCTCGATGCCGCGCGCATCGTCGCTCTCGGCGGGTCCGCGGGCGGCTATGTCGCGCGCAGCTGGGATCTACGCCGACCCGAAGCCCATCGTGTCCATCATCGGCGCTGGCGGAGCGATACTCACCGACTTTTGGGTGACAACCAGTATGTGCTCTTCCCAGGGGCCGGCCGCATCACTGCCGAGTCCCTCGCGCACCTGCGTATCCCGCCAGCGCCGGCCACGGACGCGCCCATCAAGGTGCAGCCGGACGGCCAGTTCACGGACGACGAGGGGCGGGTTAAACTGCTGTTCCACTGGTGGCGCACAGGCAAGACGGTCGGCTACATCGAAGGTCTCGGCGACTCTCCGTGATGCTGCCCGAGGCCGAGCGGTGCGCCGCGATTCCGAACCACTTGCGCCACGCCATCCTTGAGGCACACATTGACGCGTCGTTCCCGCCAAGGTACTTCGTAGATGGGAAGATTGATAGGATTGTCCTCGCAGGAGAGTCCCGCGTTACGCACGCACGTTTCCACGAGCGGGTGTGCAAACTAAGCTCAAGGTCATCCCCGGTGGGACCCATGGGCTGATGACGAACACGGACCCTCCTTCAACGACGCCTGGGGCTCAGGACGCGTACCAGAGGCCATTGCTGTTTCTGGAGGACGAGATTAGGCGTCACAGCGTGGTTGTTGTATGACACGCAGTGATGACGTCGACGTCAACACGTACCGGTCCTTACCTGTGCGTGTCTGTGTCCTGCTCTACGATACTTGGTTGCACGCTGGACTCTCGCGAGGAGGACACTGACACATTGCTGAAGCTTCCACCTCTCAGTGCCTCATCGCCAGTACTGCTGCGCCCGCTACCGAAAGCTGTCGGACAGTGTCGGACTCGAATGCGGCAACGAAGCCACTTGCTTGCCCACTCCAAGCACACTCCTTACGCTACATGCCCAGACGCCGAATTCCTTGAGTTCAAGCCGGCCGCAACATTGGACGGGAGTATCTTGCTTGCCGCTTTCAACGCCGTCGATGGGCACATGATTGCTACGTTTTGAGACTGGCACCTCTTCTAGCTAGTCTCTTCCCAAGATCGTTCGCTCAGGGCGCTTCAGTAGCGCCCACATCTACGTACATAACCTGCTGTGCGTGTATCTCCGCCGCACCCGTCTCTTTTGACTCGCGGGCACCCTCATCATGCAAACGATCACATATTCACGCGTCGGCGACCTGGAGATCAAGCTCGACATCACGCTGCCTCCGTCACCGACAATTGGAACCTTGCCGGGCGTCGTGCATATCCATGGAGGCGGTATGACGGCGGGTGCTCGGTCGGGCACTGACTGCTGGCAATGGTTGAAAGGTGCGGTACAATAGCAAGCATCCTGCCGCTCTTCATCAAATGAACTATAATTCACCTGGCATTAGAATCAACACTGTCGAAGGGCATGATCTTCATGTCTGCGGACCACCGCCTCATATACCCGTCCACGGGATTCGACATCATCGAGGACATGAAGGCACTCATGAAGTTCATCAGCGACCCTTCCTTCTCCGAGAAATACCTGACCGCCGGTATGTCTCTCGACAGCAGCCGTATCGGTGTAGCAGGGGTGTCCGGTGGCTGTTACGCCGCACGCGCGCTAGCGATCTACGGCGAGCCCAAGCCCAAGGCGATATACCTCCTCTATGGTATGGGCGGCGATTTCATCTGCGACCATTGGGTCGCAGATAAGGGCGATACGATGTTCGGGCCCGTTCCCCTCACACCACGCGCAACGCTCGCGCACCTCCTCGACGCGCCCAGTGTGCCGCCGACGTCGGAGAGCGCGATACATGCCGGCCCCGACCTGTTCGCTGACGAGCAGCGTCGCATCGGACTCTCTTCGTACTGGTTGAGGACCGGCGAGCTCCTCGACCACGTCCTCGGCGAACCCGTGTCTGCGACGCTGCGCGCGCTGCCCTACGCAGAGCGCGTCGCGGCCGTGCCGGAGCGGCTCCGCCCCGCGCTGCTGGAGACGCAAATCGATGCGTCGTTCCCGCCAACTTTCCTGCTGCATGGTGATCAGGATGCGATAGTGCCCCTGTCCGAGTCGCAGAAGACGTACGACCGCCTGCGCGAGCTCGGGGCGAAGGCAGAGCTGGAGATCGTTCGAGGAGGGGAGCATGCTCTGATGGCGAAGGCGTGGCCCCTTGAGTTCTGCGCCGGGGCGGATGAGGCACATGAGAAGGGTATGCAGTTCCTGGAGAGAGAACTATTTGAGGATACAACGGGCACTCCTCAGTAACCGAGGCATCTGAAATTGGGTAGTACGTGTACATGGTGTACTGATGTTGCGCCGGTGTAGGTGAAACCGCACGATGTAAACGAAAGAACAGCTCTGCGTGGAGCTCGTGTCTCTTGTGCCTCAGCAACACCATCTGCCAGCTTCGCCCTGGTCACTGAATTGACCAAGATGTGTCCGGCATTTGATAACGGGGAGAAACACCACCGGACTCGAAGCTGTTACCCCGGCCTTGGAAGCTGTCGTCCTCAGCTCCTCCGTATGCAGCAGCGAGAGCGTGGAGACAACGCAAGGTGACGTCCTCCGACGTCGCTCTCGAGCTTGTTTTAATGCTCGTCGATCTTGTTGCGCGTGCAGAGCTCCGCCGCGCACCGCGCACTTGACAAACGAGATGCGGGCGATGTCCTACAGGTACTGGAGGCTCAACCTCCACGCCGTCCTGGAAAGTGAACAGGCTTTACGAAGCCCGACAGATGCTCTTCGAGCACCTCCCTTCGCTCCGCTACCTGTGCATTGCTGAAGGGCAATGGCACTTCCCCAGGAGGACTTAATTTCCGCATTCCACCCACGCTTCGTTGGCGAGTGCGCTTGGTGGCGCTTGCACGAGGTTGCGGGCGAGAGGCGATCGGAGAGCATTTCGTGTGCGGCCGGTGAGCGGGTCGAACGGTATCTACGCTCGGCAGAGTTTGAGGAGACATTGTCCCTCGATGGGTTCGTACTGGACGACGGGTAGGACGTGCACCGTAGTGGCGAAGGAAGATAGTGTACGTATCGTGTGATGACCCTCGCGCGTATACTAGTACATGGTACTACAGTAGTACACTATCGACTCACTGTCAGCTGAAGACGAGAACGAGAACGAGATGAATTCAGCAGAGTAAGTACGCAGCTTACCTCGCCGTCTCAAGGCGTGCTTCACGTGTCTGAATGGTTGCCAGGTCATCGTTCTTTGAATCTCGTTTCTCGTTTCTTCGTTCGTTCGGAGGAAATTCGCACAGTGTTTGACTTGTAACTTAAAACATTGTAAGCCCTTGCATACCTCCTCGTACACGTACACGTCTAACCGCCGACTCTGTTGCCGAGACAGCCTGCCGCAAGATGCAATCCGTGCTTAACGAGGACGTATGGGCCACGATCCTAAACTTCACTCAACTCGACGATGCGCGCAGTCTCTCCCTCGTCTCGCGCGGTATCCATTCCGTAGCTCGACGTATCGTCTTCGGTTGCGCAAACTTGTTTACACAAACCGAATTCGTCAATGCCTGCACGTTCATGCTACTAGTAGATGACCCGGGCCATCGCGCCTGCTGGCTGCGCGAACTCCGCATAGGCTACGGCGTCTTGGAAAGTCTGTGGTGCCATCAAGTCGCGCGTGCGACGCGGGGAGCCAAGGCTCGCACTCGAGCCCGAGCGAAAAGTGGTGCGAGAAGTGTCGGTGCTTACCACGCTCGGCGTCGGCTGCTCCCTTCCCTTCTCCCCCGTGTTCCTTTCGCTCTCCACTCTCTCGCGCTCCTTGTCCGCTGTGTCGCTGGTGGCCAAGTCGCGAGCGCAGTGCGTGGGTGGGTGTGCAACATAAGTGAGATATCGACGACTGGACGAGCAAAGAAGCAAACGAGAAGGCAATGAAGAGGGTATGCGAAAGGGTGAGCGAGAGGGCAAGCGAGGCGGATGGCTACAGCGCGTGAGCCAGGGAGCATGGTGCCCAGGCAAGGCGCGTCGCCGCACTCGCGCGTGGATGCGCGATGCGCGCAGTTGGGCGAGCGGGAGTGACACGCGAGGAATGCGGGCGGCAGAGTGAATAGGGTGGGCGAATGGGTTTGTATGACATGCGGCTACGGAGGGTGGGCCTGGCGGGCGCGATACGCGGGGACATGCGCCATACTCGTGCGAGCGGGCGTCGGTAGGCGAGATGTGCGAGATTTACGAATGGGGCAGGCGCGAAGGAGGTGCTCAGTGGGCGGGTGAGACGAGGCGAGTCCGGCAGTTTGCATGGGTGAGCGACTGGAAAGTTTGTAGGTACCAGCAAGGACTGAGCGAAGGCGGTGGTGGTAAGATACACGGAGGCGGTCACCTGGGCATTGCCCAACGCATGCCTTGCAAGTAAAGTAGCCACCATACCACCAGGCTTCATCCTGAGCCAGGGTCCAAACTCGTCTGTCTGGTGCCCGACCGGAGAAGGTCGAAGTGGGAAGAAAGACGGCCGAGCTCGAAGCTGTTACCCCGGGCTTGGAAGTTGTCGCCCTCGGCTCCTCCGCACGCAGCAGCAGGAGTGCGGAGACCCAGTGCGGAGACCTCGCAAGACGACCTCCTCGACGTCGATCTCGAGCTTGTTCTAACTTACTGCTCCTCGATCTTGTTTCGCGCGCCGCGCGCCGCGCACATGACAAACGACGTGGGCGATGTCCTACGGGGAATTCAGCAAAAGCCGACTGACGTATTGATGTGACGGATGGCTTACCCAGATCCAGACAATAATGACAGACAGAGACCATAGATGCCGACTCAGAGCTGCTCAGGATACGCGCAGAACGACTGGGAGCTGGCGAGCTCAGTGAGGAGGAGGAGAGGGATGGTACCGAGGCGGTCGCAGTGATTAGGTAAGCCGGGCTGTACGGGCCGGTGAGCCTTGACCGCCTCCTCGTTCAAGTTGCAGTTGGAGTCGACCAAGAGTCGACGCTCAACATGTTATCTGGCACTGGCATTACTTGACCTACCCGCTTGATCACCACGCTCTCAGACCTACGCTTCAGCTCATCTTTCGACGATTGCGCAAACAACCGCGTGGTACCACAGAGCTAGTACATGCATCGAGTTTCGCTATGGACAAGACAACTAACAACAAGTCCCCGCTCCGTCTACTCAGAATCCTCGTCGCCTCAACAACCCCTGCACGCATGTCTGTCCAGGGACCGAAGTCACTCCGGCCATCGTGGGGCCTCGCCAAGGGTAAGGTCAGTACCACTTCTGCGATGTTACTGACCTCTGAGCTGCTTTTACACCCCAGACAAGGACGGTTCATATCAAGTAGAGATGAGCATTGCTAGTCGTGCTCGCTAGAACGGCGATGCGGACGCATGGGGTGTCTTGAAGCTACAGTTTGCGTATCAGTAGCCCTGGCGTACTCGTAGAGCGCAGGTGCTGTTCGCAGCCGCGAAGCATGGACCACTAAGGTACGCCTACAGTTGGAACGGTCAACATGTCTCACTACTGTTACAGCATTCATCCTCGATGCGTCGATCACCACTTGTATTGCTTCGCCTCAGTTCGGGCTTGCACTCAGTGCACGCAGCGTATCGCGCTACAAGCCTCCGGAGTACCGGTTCGCCGGTGTACAAAACTATTCTCTTACGCTCGCTCGCGCCAACCTATTTCTTCCCTTCTATCCCATTCAATCGAGTGTACTGGGTGGTGCGTGCTCAAGCATATCATACTCCCCAACTACATCCTGAAGTTACCGACAACCGGCCCGTCTCTACACTTCATCACGGCCGTCGATCCTCCTTCCTCCTACTCATCACGTTCATCACGCATATAGCCACCGAAATGCGCTCCTACACCCTTCTATCACTCGCCCTCGCCGCCGCGACAGCAGCGCCCGCCTTGGGATATCCCGTAAGCCAGCCTACACACGGTAACGATGACTTATAGTAACGTCTTTAATGATCGTGGCCTCAGTTCTTCTCGCAATGCTCACGGCGATCTCCTGTACGAGCGCGGGTACGGGGGCGACCTCTGGACCCGCGAAGAGCCAAGCGGACCCACCCATCCTTACGCTTGTCCGCCTACGGTCAGCAGTCCCAGGCCGATGCTCAAGAAGAAAAGATCAGTCAATCCGTATCCTGCATCGGATTCGACGTCGTCCGTCTCTTCGTCAGACACCCTCGTAGACGATTCTGCCTGCGACTGCCTCTGGCTAGGCTGCGTCGGAGCCCCTGCATGAGATCCGGATGGTGCATCGCAGTAGCAGTCATCTTCCCCTCCGCCAGATCTACTTGCGCCGGAGCCGCTACGCCCAAAGCTCAAACCGGCGCCGGGGTTGGAGCCCTCGTTGCGCCCGCTCCCGCCTATCCCGAAGGCACGGAGGAGCTCGTCGGAGACACGTCGGGACTCGATGTAGTCCTGTGAGGATGCGGAGGTCTTGGCGGGGGCGTTGCGGAGGGCGTTGCTTGCGCGTGCGCGGGAGGATGTGACGTCGGTGGGGATTGAGGAGCTGGACTGAGGTCGTTGTGTTCACGCTCACGCAGGATCTTTCACACTCACCAACGTTGACGGGGCAGTTCAATGGCAGCCTTGATTGTAGCAGCCGCGAGCTTTAGCGCAAGCGCCTCGTAGTCGTGTATTTCCGACGAGGTTCTCATATTTCTGCAGGTAAAATCCATCCATCTTGATTCGCTCGAAACGGAACGCGGTGGGTGGGACAGTATATGCGCTCGACAGAATTTGAAAAGTCGTCCCTGGATGGGTTCGTGCTGAACGATGGACAGGTCGTGTTGATCATCCCATTCTCCTCGAGTTTGCGGTCGACTCACGCCGTTCATGGTGTAGTACGACACCTGCATGTGCACATGACACCCTCCGCGTCCGCGTTGGTACTCCCGGACGAGAGGCTCGAGCTCCACGCGTATCACCACGAGCGTCGTCTGCTTGTTTCCGAAGGGCTGCTTCATCGAGCGGAAACGCTTGCACGCATGTCAGCTTGAAATTCTATACGAGTCCTAACCGGGGGTCGTTCACAGGCAGCAGGCATGTTCAACATGAGCCGCAAGGGTACGTTTGCCTGTGCCATATGGTGTGTCGTGCCTGATGCTATTACTACGTTCTCGCAGACACGGGATAGAGATCGCGCCGCGCGCCACCACGATAGAGCTCACTCTTTCGGGAAGCTGAATGCCGAAGGCCGCAAGACGAGCGAGCCACGTCGTGCCGTAAAAGAAATCATGGACGGCAAGTTCCACCGACAACGACATCTTCGAGAGGCTCGACGTACCTCAGTGGGAAGAAGGGATGCTGTAGGAACAAGGGCTCTACCACAGTGGTGAGTAGTGAGGAAGACACCGTGAGTGCCCTCATATGCCAACATTCTTAGTTCCGACTTCGCCACTGCTAATGCGCAAGCATAGCCGCGACGAGTGCGCGTCGGCCCTTGCGAAGGTTCCCAGGTGAAGCGGAAGCTTGCGTGCGAGCAGGAGGAGGAGACACAGATGCGTGTTGACGAGGAGAGCGGGTCAGGCCCGAGGATAAAGCGGAGTGAATGGACGTCGGTCGGGAGGACCAGCAGCCAAACAAGCGGGCAAAGGCAATACTGTCAAGCGCGATCGTGGCGAAGAGCCTGCAAGACCGAGGTCGGATCGACAGTTAGTTGGTATGCACGACGCTGCAATATGTCTTGCGCTTTCTATACTCGTTATGCTCGTGCTGACTGTGCCCTTATCTTCGGCCAGCGTCGAAAAGTAACAACCTGCGAGACCTTGGCCAGAGCAGACTGAATATGCTCGTAAAGGAGGGCGAGCCGTAACGCATGATCAAGGTCAAGATCTTCGTGTTTCCTCAACAGTCGTATATGTATACATCTGTACGCGTCGTAATGTGAGCACCTCTACACCTGCCCGTTCAGCCGAGTTCGCCCTTTTGCAATCCATCAAAGCGGCAAGACCGAGTCCTCAGACATAGTACGCACGATCTGCAGAGTCGTGCCGCATGAGAACCATTGAGGCGTGAATAATACTGCAGGACTTACCATATCCGCCACTTTACGGCGAGCGCCAACACTCTGTCCATGTCGAGCCATGTGCGAAGCGGCTGAAGTCGAGACGAACGGGATGCACGCCCATGACTGCCACCATGCGAGGCCAATACAAGCCAGCGCGATATTCCGGAGGAACCCAAAGGAAGAGCTCTTTCTGAGGGCCGATGATCCATCCGTCTTCGGTCATGTTGAATTCCGCACCATGCGACTCCCAGAGATCGACGAGGGGCGAATCGGATCCCGTCACGATCTGGGGTCCATGCGATGCCCCAACGGTCACATCCCAGATACGGACAGTGTTGTGACTGTTGTCCTCTGGATCTTCTGAACCGGTTGCGATGCGCCGAGAGTCTGGCGAGAATGCGACTGACGACGCGTTATGCGTTTGTCCTCTAAGAGGTGGTAGGACTGATCTACCCGTCTGAGCATCCCAGACGCGAACCGTCTGGTCAGTGAATGAGGCCGCGACGTACTTTCCGTCGGGCGAGAACGCGAGTGATGTCGCCGAATGTTTCGGTACCGTGAACGAGTGCTCGCTCCCAGTCTGGAGATTCATAATGCGAAAACTTGAACTTGCATCATAGGCAAGAAGCTTGCCATCGGGCGACAACGCGACAAGGCCCTGTGTGTCGGATATCGCGAGCGCCGGCAGCTTAACACGGGTACCAGTGTCTGTCTCCCAGACCCGAATGGTGTCATCGAAGCAGCGTGCTGCAATGAACCTGCCATCCAGCGAGAAGTGTATGCTAACGGCTCCGGCATTTCCCTCATATGGAGCCGGCATGTCCGAGATGGTCACGATGAGGTCGCCCGTCGCCCAGTCGAGAATGTCAATGGTGTCCATGTTCTCCGACCTAAGTGCGATCCGCTTGCCGTCCGGCGAGAGCGCACCACCGGTGCCATCCTTTCCCCAGTATCCCGGCCACTTGTGTAACCGTCTACCAGAGTTGTTCGTCTCCGAGTTCATTTCCCACACCTCGGTTGCAGGGCCACGATGAGCGTCATCGTCGGCGGAGGGATCTGACAAAGATACAAGATTGATCTCGTTGCCATCCACGAAGAATGCGATGGCCTTCGGCCATCGGTCGACGTCATAGCGACGACCTCGTCCCAGCAGCGGCTCTCCGACTGCATTACCCGTATGTGCGTCCCACACACGAACAGTCCCGTCTAGCGATGCAGATGCAAGCTGTCTGCCGTCCGGCGAGAATGCGACCGACACCACGGGCCCAGTGTGCCCGGGCGGCTTGCCAATTGAATTCGTGTCCCCCATAGTAGTAGCCTGGGCTACATCCCAGATCCAGATAGTCCCGTCGAACGTGGTGGATGCAAGGATCTGACCATCCGGCGAGAAGACGACCGATATGACAGGGCCTGTATGTCCCAGCACCCGATGACCGGCGAGGATGCCATGCTCGAAGGACCAGACGCGGACCGTAGTATCACGCGACCCGGACGCGAGGAACTTGCCATCCGGCGAGAATGCGAGTGATCGCACAAAGTCCGTGTGTCCGTTGAGCCGCGGCTGTCCAATTGCACGACCAGTCTTCGCATCCCAGACACGAAGACCACCGTCGATTGCGGACCCGGACACAACGAATGCGCTGTCTGGTGAGAATATGACTGACGCTATGTGAACACCGAGTTTTGCAATCACAGTACCGGTCTCTGCATCCCACAGCCCATCGATGCCGGCCGCGCTACTGCCAGCCTGAGTGTGCCAGAGAATTGCAGCAACTTGCTTGCCATTGGGTGCGAATGCAATCCTTATAAAGTCGCCTTTGCCCTTGGTTGCCTCCAGTACGAGCGGTGTTCCGATGCGGCCACCCTTTTCTGCATCCCATTCCTGAATGACCGCGTTGTGATCTTTCGGCATTCTGACACAGGCTGCGACGCACTTGCTATCGGGCGAGAACACAACCAAGTCCACGCTCGCGGAATCCTCGGGTAACATGAGCGACTGCCCCATGGGGCGGCCCGCCGATCCAGTGTTCCAGACACGGGCGGTTCGCCCGGAAAAGGACACAGCGCGAGATCCATCCGGTGAGAGCGCTATGCGAGAATCCGGAACGTCAGGTCCCTGCTGCGGCTGGCCAATTGACTCCCCTGTCCTTGCATCCCAGCGGCAGACGTCGTCATCTGTGGCAGACAGGATGCACCTGCTGTCGGCTGAGAAGGCTAGAGATTGACCACGCTTGGACTCGGATGTCCGGAGGTCATGTATCTTCAGGGGGGGTAACGGTGTGAGCTGTTGCGCAGTATCGACCTTCAGTCGACGGTCGAGCAGACCGAGATATGCTTGGCTGATCTCCGACTTCGAAGGCGTGAACGCGAGAGCCGAGATGTAGATGTGTGGTGCACTGTGGAGAATCGGTGTCCAAAAGCAGTTGAGGAACTCGTTCGCGTCCAGTAGAAGTCGCAGACATCGTGACACGGTCGCGCTTTCCGTCTTTTGTTCGCTTCTCTGGGTGTGGGCTTAGCATGTGTCCGAAGTTCGAACGACATTGTGCGAGTGTAAATAGACACACCTTGTCCCGGAGCCAGACTTCCAGCCTCTTGACCAGTGAAGAGGCGAAACGCGCATGGTCACATACACTCAGCACCTCCAGCCAGTACAGGAACTGGTTTCCGAAAAAAGCCGAGACATCTTGAGTTGCTCGTTCCTCCGAGGCGGACGACATGGTCAAGTGGTCAATCCAGAATCGACACGCGTAAACGAGATACGAAGGGAGTACTTGACTCCGCGGCTCCTCATGATTGCTGGCGTATGATGTGCTACGACCCGACACGTTGAAGCACAGACCAGAGTTCATGGTCTTCAGACACCCGAGGAAAAGGTCGTCATGAGTCGCTCCAATGTCTGCCGCCCATCGCTTCGATCCAGACCGCTTGTGCGTAGTGAGATAGTCGGGGAAGGAAGTATGGTATGTCGTGAGGAAACCGTGTTCCTCCTCAGGTTCGGGGACGTTGATCACGGAATGCAAAGCGACGAGCGCATAGCGGACCTCGACAGGGGTGACACGTAGCAAGTGCGCTAACTCAGGGACAGAGAGGGGATTGCGCGCGCAGACGACGGCGTGCAAGCACCGCAGAACTATCTCTACTTCGTCGTCTTGCAAGCCCTGTAGAGCCTGCTCGAGGATGTAGTCGTACATCACATCGATACCAGTGGCCCGAGCGTTCGCGCGTGAGGAAATCAGGTCTTCGAGCCGCTTCGTTGGAGGATGTGGTACATTACGCGCTTGGATGTATTTGCCTGCGGTGGCCGCGTAGATGAACAGGCCTTGAGAATGTTTCGCAAGAGTGCTAATAGCATCTTCAAGTAGGGAAGTCGGAACAGGAACGGCTTTGAGTTCTTCTGTCAGATATCTCAGAATGTCGGCGTCGACGACGTCACGGGCGATGTCATGTAGCCGTACATGCTTGCGCCGCGGGTCTGACTTGGGGTTGGGCGGCCCAAACGTCTCCCTTAGGCCGTCCTCCGGCCGGCTGGTTATAAAGAACTTGAAATGCAGCTGAGGCGCGTGGTCTACGATGATATCCAAGAGACGTTGCGGTGTGGGGCCATCGTGAGGCCACTCCAGTTCGTCGATAGCATCGATGACGATGACCGGCGCCGCGTCTGCCGTGGTGAATGCGACTTTGGCGGGCATGGCGATCAGGACACGAAACTGCCCCTCGATGTCCGCGCTGGCAGCGATCGGATTCTCAAGCAGCACCTTGCGAACCTCAGCCGCGAATGAGGGCGAATACAGTGATAGGAGGTACGCAAGTGTCGGAAAGATGGACCGCACATCCCGCTGCTTGACATTGCCGCGAGAGCAGAAAAAGCTAGCGCCCAGGCGGCCTGCGTGATGCAACGAAGCGCACAACGTCTTCGAGATCGTGCTCTTCCCAGATCCCGCGACTCCGTTCAGGAAGAAGATCGGTGGTACATTCTGGTCCTCACTGCCTGCCGCCCACGTACAGATCTCTTCGAGGAGCTGGATGCGGGTGTCCTTGGTACAACAGGGGATGTGCATCGCATCGTGGCGGGCTGATACATTCGGAGATAGCTTGTCCAGGAGATCTTAATGCAGCACGTATTAGACCAAGTCAAGGCGAGGAAGACATGATGGCGACTGACATGACTGTATCCAGTTGTCCAGTTTCGCATCCGATGACTGATTGAGCATACGCAGGTCTTCCAACACCCCTATCTGGCGAACGCTGACTAGCATCTGCATTCTGGTGAGCAAGGTACTTGTATATTCAGGCTGAGATGAGCGTACATGGAAAAGGTCCACGGCATGGCTGACAGCACGGAGCTGCCGTTCAACCTCCTTGGCATCGGCTGGCGCGAGAGCGATGCGTTTGATGATATTCTGCTTCTGTTTCTCCTCTACGACTTTGACGGCGGCACCGATCATACTGCAGATAACAGTTGAGTCCCATCACAAACCACATGTAAGCGTGGGCTACGTACTCCGCGACCTTTTTGGCGCACTCCGTCATATCAACTTGAATGTTTGGTGGCAGAGACTGGTACTTCTCCAGTATCTTCGTCATGAAAGACAGCTTCTCTGCGATGCTCTCGAATTCTTCACGCACGTCAGCGACCTTCTGATGAAGCAAAGTCAGCCGATGCTGTGGTCATTATTGCATGCTGACGTACTTCGACCCAGTCGAGAATCCCCAGCAGACCTCCCACGGCTACCTTGAGAGGGATAAAGACTTCGGCGACCTCATGCGTGATCTCCAGCACGCCCTTGAGGACGGCTAGGACGGTCTTCAGCCTACCAGTTGAGAAATGATTATTCGGATGCTCGAGCTGCGAGTCGGCTTGCGCGGGCACAGCCTGCGAAGTGGGCTCGCTTCGAGTCGCTGACGACCCCGGCCTTTTCGGGGAGGATGCGGAAGCTGGCCAATGTAGGGCGTGCGTGAATTTAGATTTCTTCGACGTCGAAGTCTGACTCGCGGATCCGGACGCTTCAACGGGAGTAGAGGAGGGCTCTGGAGTAGAGGCGGGCTCTGGAAGGGAATCCTGGAGTTTGCGCTTCCTAGGTTCCTCGGGCATGGTGACTGAAAAGAGAGAGCAAGACTACGCGGGAGAGGGCAAAGGCGACGGCGAGAGTGAGGGTGCGGGGGATCCCGAGGATGCTGTGTGTGGCACTGTTTACGACTGGTGAGTAGAGATTGGACTCAAAGACATTGATGCTTTCACGGACAAGACACGAGGCCCATAACGTGTAGTACGGATGCTGCCCTTGCTTAGATGACTGGCGAGCGACGCCGAGGCAGCGATCACCAGGACTAATGTTTGGTGAAAATTGTTCTATGCATTGCCCTCCATGATGCGGTGAGACACGCTCACAAGTATTAAGACAACGTTGGGGGAGACCAGCAGCCGTCTAGGGACGGCAGACGCTCCAAAGTGATTGTAGACGCCGATGTCGTTGCCAGTAAAAGCATCCGCGAGCCACAGGCCATACGGCTAGAAACTCCGAGCATAGGTGCGAGGACAGCCTGGTTGATATATTGAAAGATTCGCAATGGCAAGTACGGACACCCTGACGTACTGTAAGTTACTAGACACTGGAAGTCTCTCTTCATCCGGACATCTAGACCTCAATATAGCTGTCACAGTAGCCGACCCAGCTTGGGCGCGCACCAATTGCGATTGCATCCGGGAACGGTAGACCCATTCGAATTCACAGTCCGTCGGCGGTTTCGTAGACGAGCACATTTCGGCGCCGTACAACGTGTGGTTGCTGGAGGCTTCCGCGGAACTTTGTAGAAGCAAGATGCCAGACTCCGGACGACATGTACATGTGAACCGAAACGCACCAGTGTCTCTGTGTCAAGGTTGGCATCCACCCTGCCACGGGCAGCCAGAAGACGACCTGTACGGATCAGTGCCAGGCTCTAATTAACCCCAGCGATGCGCTTCTCGACAGCATGGGATCATCCACTTGCAATGTAGCAATCTGAGGATTCCTTTAGCACTCCGATAATCCCTGTCATGGCTCGGTTCAATCATACCTGTGGAGCCAGTGCAAGGGACGTAACATATCACCCACCGCCGGTGGCCCAAGTACTACTAGTACTACTATGGTAGTTTGCGCAGCCGTTGAACCATCGAATGACTGACAAGGCCGGCCGCCCGTAAAATTTCTTAATCAGATCAGCGGTTTCCAGGTTCATGTATAGTTTTTGGACTTTACATGATAGTTCTCTCCAGGCGCGGGGTCGTTGCATCGGGGCGGGACGAAGACTCAGAGGCGGAAGGACAAGACAAACCATGATGCCTTGGATCACCCACTGGCGGGGCAGCTTACATAATTGTCCTATAGTATACGAGTAATGTGTCCGAACGGCTGGATATTGAGTTCAAGTTCGGACTCGCAAGAGCCAAAAGAGCGTCCGACTTGCAAGTGCGGCTACGGATCCTATCTACGACGAGGTGAGGCTACACATATAGTACGTCTGAACGCCGACTCTGAGCTACAGCCTGCCTCTAGATGCATCCCTTAAAAAGACATATGGACCGATCTCCTAGACTTCTATCAGCCCGACTCTGCACACCATCCGCTTTCTGCACCTTGTCTCGTACCCATTCCAGTACACCCCACCATCGACACAGGCATAGTGGAACATTCGATATTTCAGAGTGTGGGCTGCTTAGCATCGCCCCGCCGGACCGATTCCACGACAGACAATCGGCTCGAGCCAGCCAAGGATCTCGTACGACCGACACACACGACAACGCACAGCACACAGCCGCGTCGAATAAGTGTTACGACAGCCAGTACTTCTTTTACACGACCGCAGCCGACCGCACGGTGCCCAGCCCGTCGTCTCCATTAGTCCGACACCGAAGTACCATAAAATGTAGTAACTCGCGCGGCCAGACCTCCCAGTCGGAGTCATACATACAGTCGCCGCCACGCTGCTTACAGCAGGTCGCCCAGCGCAGCCATCTCGGGGCCGCCGGCCTCCTGGTGTGAGCGTTAGACAAAAGTGGAAGTGAGCCGGTGAAGTGACGTACCCGCATGCCAATCTCCCAGTAGCTGTAGATGATCGTGACGGCCATGAGGATACCTGTGCCGCTGCCGATCGCGCCCATCAGGTCCGCCGCGACGGATAGCAAACCGAGGATCGCCCCGCCGAGCGCCGCCGCGGTGGGCACGACGCGCTTGAGCTCCTTGTACATCGAGCCCTCACGGTGACCCGCCATCACCTGCAGAACGTCAGCACGCCGTGTGAGCGCTACAGGAGGGCACGCACCATCTGCTGGTCCTTAAGCTGCTTGGCGATGTCGCGCGGGCCAGAGCCGGACACCTCGATCCACGTCTTGGAGAAGATCGCGCAGGCGGTGACGATGAAGCCGATGTAGATGAGCGTGTGGATCGGGTCAAGCAGCGCGGCCTTGAGCGTGTGCGGCGGGGACATGTAGTACGCGATGCCCGACACGGCCGCGAGCTGGGGCGGCGAGTCCTCCATCGGCTGTCGCGGAGGGTGGGTCAGCGAACGACAACGGACAGCGGGACGCGGGGGCGTACCTCCCAGACACCGAGCAGCTTGACGAGGAAGTTATCCGGGAAACGGCTGGCGAGCATCTGCGAGACGATGAAGACATTCGATGTGAGCGCGCTCTCTAGCATGATCGGCATGTTGCTCGTGTAGAAGAGCTTGACGGGGTACGAGCCGCGCTGGCCGCGGAAGCGGTTGCTCTTCACCGGGATCTCAATGCGGAAGCCCTGGAGGTAGATCACGACCGCGAACACGACAACGGTCGCAATGAGGTTCATGACGTTGGGGAGACGCTCGCGCCAGAACGCCTCGCGCAGCGCGCGGCCCTTGTCATTCCAGGTGAAGACGAGGTGGAAGAGCGAGACGACGGCCCCCTCGAACTCGGGCCCGCGCCCAGTGTTAATGGTCGTGGGCGAGAACGCCTTCCAGACGATGGATTCGCAGATATTGGTGGCGATGAAGAGCGAGATACCGGAGCCGAGACCGTAGCCCTTCTGCAAAAGCTCGTCGAGGAGGATGACGATGAGCGAGGCGGAGATGAGCTGGATGATGAGAAGCAGGCAGATACCAGGGCCGATGTCGCTGGGCTGACCATAGAGACCGGTGGCGACGTAAACCGTTGCCTGACCGAGGGAGATGATGAGGGCGAACACTGTGGAGGGATGGTCAGCATTGCACTAGGACCCCTAATAATTAGGGGAGAAGCTGATTTCAGTCCGGACAAATTCCGACCATTTGAGGGGAGGTATGCCTGATGCCATCCGGACAAAATGGACGTTCGTGCAGACGGAGGCCTGTGTCAGTGTATGGACATGGCCCCTCCAGCCCCGCAAGGCCTGATCCTGTCCGGACGACTAACCGCCCATATAGCATCGCAACTCAGCCTGAAGCTGACACGTCCGCTGCATGCGCGAGGTCGGTGTCATGGTTCCCCTGCAGGGACCCGACGTCGAGTACCGAGCAGCCAGGTAAGCCATGACTTATTCGAAACACGCAGAGAGGCTGTGCAGCTGCAAACGGGTCGCTAGCTCACGACTAGCTACCGAGTTGGCGTGCAAGCTGGGAGCCATCTGACGAAGACGGCGGAGCCGGGTTGTGGTGACAAGACACGATGAGAGAGACAACCAACGGATCCTCTGGGAGGCGCACGGAGAACTGAGCATGAAGTGGGCAAGGTGACGACTCACGCTTCTGCGCTCCGCTGAACAAGGCGCGGTCCTCCTTGAGGGAAAAGTCGACGTCGATGAGGTTGGCACCGGCGAGGAGCTGCATGATCATTCCGGACGTGACGATGGGCGTGATACCGAGCTCCATGAGGGTCCCGCGGTTGGAGGCGAGGATGACACGCATCCAGTAGAGGGGGTCAGCGGAGTCGGACGACATAATGCCGTAGAGCGGGACCTGGGAGCAGACCAAGAAGATGAGGAGCGTGACGGCCGTCCATAGTACTTTTTGGTTGAAAGGGACCTGCAAATGATGTTATGAACCTGGCGAGTGGGTGTAGTGGGCAGTACGCACCTTGCGGTCGGGCGACGAGACCTCTGGAAGGATAGGGAGGAATGGCCGGACAAGGTTGAGGAACCGAACTGGCAGGTATGTCAGTATATTCACGTAGAGCCAAGTGGGCTGAATACTTACAACCGCTCATGGCTGGAAGTTGGAAGAAGGGACCAACTCAAACGAGCGGCGGAGGTCAGGATGTGGTGAGTTGGCTGGTACACAGGCGCCCACACGTCGCCACCATCCACTGAGGTGGCACACCAAATACGGCCAAACACCGTCCCTCTCTAGATCTGGCATCCCCGACGCTGCCCGAGCTCAACTTAGTTTTGCGAACCACGTTCGAACGTTGAACGTCCTCGATGGCCAGTGGGCCAGGGTGTACGACTATTGTAGCATTGCACTCACGCCGTTTTATTGATCGATTAGTGTACGCTTGAGGCCGGACGCGGCCACGTATAAGTAGTGAGCGCTGTCAGGTGACGCGTGTACGATACACGTAGTTACTGTGGCTAGTACTGTGGAATTACCTCCTCCTCCTCCTCCTCCTCCTCCTCCTCCTCCTCCTCCTCACTCAAAGTTAGATACAGTTTGGATACAGTAGGAGTCTATTAATCGACCTCAGCTAGATGCTACCCACCGCCGGTCAGTACAAGCCTACCCAGCCGCATGACTGGTGCGCACTTTCCTCACAAGCGATCATGTCACTGACGGGTATAACACAGATTAGTACACTACGACTACAACGGATGCGCCATTATGCGGCCAGCAGGACGCCATGGATTGAACGAGGACACCTGGTCCATCGTCTTGTCCTTTGCCGACCCCAACGACGCCCACAGTCTATCCCTCGTCTCCCGAATAATCCACCCCGCCGCTCGGCGCGTCGTCCTCTCCCGCGCAAAAATATTTAGTCAAGGCCAGCTCGAGCATGTCTGCGCCTTCATGCTTGAGGAGCCGCAACATCGCGTCCGCTGGCTGCGCGAGCTCCACATCAGCGACTCCGCCCTGAATGCCAGCGCAGAGGGGCTTGCCGCGAAGCTCGCGGATCTCCTGGGTGCAGCGCAGAATATCGTCAGCCTCGCGCTTCCCTGTGTGGAGTCAATGTTAGAAGCAGAACCGCGTGTTGGCACGGCTTTGGCCTCCCTCGCACGCCTAGAGGTCGTGAAGTTCTCTGGTGTGTTCGCTCAGTCGCTGAATATGGCGAATACGATGGCTAGCAGTCCTACGGACGTTACGCTTATACTTGGCACGTCCTGGGACGACGAATACAGTACGAGCGAGCTCCCCGTCATGCTAAGCCATCTGGCCTTGCTCCGCAAAGCAAGCGTAGTGGAGATAGAGTTCTCTGAACTCTCAGGGACCAACAGCTACGTACGCAGCTACGGTGAACCCTCGAACTTCGGCTTCGAGCTTGGACAACTCGGCCAGCAGCCGACCGTGCGCGAGTTCCGCTTCCGGTGCGGCGGGCCCCTCCCGTTGTTCCACATCTTCCCGAACATGCAGGTTCTACACCTGCGCTGTATGGAGGACGAGTTCGCACAGTTCGACTGGGAGGAGTGGGCGTGGACAGACTCCGTTCCACTGGTCGAGGTCACGACTGACGACAACGATCAACTCGTATGCCTCGCCGGGGCACACGGCACACCGATGCTTCGCCAGCTCTACCTGGATCAGCCTCCCTCACACGACTCCGACGTGGACTTCGACGTCGACAGCTTGCGGCCCATTTGCTTGACATTCCCCCTCGAGGAGTGGCATGCGCCGCGGAGAACGAACCTTCCTCTTTGGGGCGGACATCTGGAGGACCCTGCAGAAGGACGGCTGCGCTACCTGCAGGTGGCCGCCAAGTGCCATTCGGAAGAGGACATGCCCGTGCGGTGGGTGGTGCGCTCCAGGAATCCAAGTGCACGCGCTCAGCTCAGCTAACGACCAGCCCTGCCAGACATGGCTCCTCCCTGCTCTCCTCGCGTCCCAGCTAGTGTGCCTGCGGCTCAGCTTCCACGTCACCACGTCGTCTGGGAAGGTGACCAGGCTTGACGAAGCGCGACAGTTGCTCGTAAAGCACCTCCCTTCGCTTCGCTACCTGTGCATTGCTGAAGGTAAATTTCCCGTGGAGGACCTTATTTCCGCATTCCACCCACGCTTCGTTGGCGAGTGCGCTTGGTGGCGCGTGCACGAGGTCGCGGGCGAGAGGCGATCGGAAAGCATCTCGTGCGAGGCTGGTGAGCGGGTCGAACGGTATTTGCGCTCGGCAGAGTTTGAGAAGACGCTGTCCCTCAATGGGTTCGTGCTGAACGACGCATAGGGCGTAGGGGTGCATATCGACCTACGTCTGCGAACGCTGACTGCGCTCTCTCGGAGTCCAAGGAGAGGCTGGTTTGACTAGAGCGTAAATATGCGCATGTGTACACTGTACACTGTCCTGGCTCTCAATTTGCATGGCTTTGCGCGTAACGCTGCGAGCGCTCGCAGTCACACTTTGTTTGTCTCCGTGATTGCTACAGTCCTGTGTCGGACTGTGCTGTCTGTCGTGTGGTACGCGTACACGTAACGCGCTGGGATGTCTGTCATATGGCGGGGTGCACAATGTAAATGTGTATCGAGGTCTTTCTATCTGTGGGTCAGGTGGAGTACAGACATGCATACATGGTACGTAAAACGGGGATTCAGGCAACAGTTACCGTAGTGCACACTATGAAATACAACCCAGTTGTGCAGCTCTGAGTGCTTTGGGTAGTTATAAGGACTGCGTGGATTGGAAGTTACTCGCCCTCTCCATCAATCAAGTCAGCACGACCCCGTCTAGGGACAACGTCTTCTCGAACTCCGCAGAGCACAAATACCGCTCGACACGCTCGCCGGCCTTGCACGAGATGATCCCTACGCATCGCTCGCCACCGACATCGCGCACCTGGCACCAGGTGCACTTGGTAACGAGAAAAAGTCGTTGATAGTCATGGCTGTCAAAGGGACCACGCTCGAGCTGGTGCCATCCGGCATCGATGCATATGTATCTGAGCGACGGCACTTGAAGTTGCCGTGCGAGCATCTCTCGAACCGCATTGAGCCCGGTGACCTTCAGAGGTGGATTGCCCACGTCGAACCTCAGTTTCATACAGACCAATCGGGACTGTCGGATGACGGGGAGGAGCGATTCCTGGCGGATGGAATGGTCAGTGACCTGGGTGTATGCTGGACACACGATTTAGACGTACCACCCATGAAGTAAGCATGTCAGGGAGGGGGCTTGCACCAAAGATTGTGAGATACCGAAGCCGTGTGTATCCTCACAGGGCTTCAACCCAGTGGGCAACCTCCCCATTCGGTAGGGCGTTCGTTGCACCCTGTTGTCATTGTTGGGGGCGTCGGCCTTGATCAATGGAACCGATCCCGTCCATGCCCATGTGCGCCAGTCGAAGCGTCGAAACGACGCATTCAGACGTCGCATGCGTAGGATCTGCATGTTCGGGAAGATGTGGAATATAGGGAGGGGCCCACACAAGTAGAGGCAGAGCTCGCGGACGCTGGGGTACTGGCCGAGCTGCGCGAGCTCGAAGTCGAAGTCTGAGGGTTGCTTGAATTCGTCCGCATCATCCGCGTCGGAAAACACGATGTTCACTCTGCGCGCGTTCTCGAGCAAGGTGAGATGGCTCAACTGGACGATGTGTTCGCTGATGCCGGCCAGAGGTGACACAAAGCCGAGAGACACGCGCGATGGACGGCTGACCATCTGGTTGGCTACGTCCAGAACGTGGGACGATACACCGAGGAGCTCGACGTCCTGCAGCCGTGTGAGGGAGATCAACGCGGTACCGATGCGCGGCTCCGCTACCACCAAAACCTCCATGTAGGGCAGCGACAGAGTTTGAATATTTTGTGCTGCCTCGAGAAGACCAGCTAGTTGCACCAACGCCGAGACAGCCTCCGCAGTATGCCCATCCTTGAGATCTGCCAAGGCATAGGGCTGTACGTAGAGTTCACACAACCAACAGGCGCAGTGATCTGGGTCATCTAGCATGAAGTTGCACGCCTTGACCAACTGGAATTGGGTGAAAAGCCTGGCGGAAGAAAGGACGACGCGCCGAGCCAAGGAATGTATACTGCGTGTGACGAGGGACTGCTTGCGTGCACCGTCGAGCCGAGTGAAGTTCAGTATCATGGCCCATATGTCCTCGTTGAGCACGTCGGATTGCATCTCGAACCAGACTGCCTCAGCAACAGCGTCGGTGTTTAGACGTGTAGGTGTACGAGGTTGTAGCCTCAGCGAAGATGTAGGCCAGTGAGTAGTACTTGCAAGAGCTTGCAAGTCGAACACTGTTCGGATTCCGAACCTCCAACCGATCGGGCACGTGATGAACGCCTTGAGACCGTAGACGGCGAGGTAAGCTGTAGATACTTTTAAGCAGCCAGTGAGTCGATAGTGTACTACGTAGTACCATGTATACGTAGTAGTACACGCGCGAGAGTCATCACGCGATACGTACAACTAACGTTCTTCGCCACTAGGCCTAGGGTGCGCACACGTGCACGTCCTACCCGTCGTTCAACACGAACCCATCGAGGGACAACGTCTCCTCGAACTCTGCCGAGCGTAGATACCGTTCGACTCGCTCACCGGCCGCACACGAGATGCTCTCCGATCGCCTCTCGCCCGCGACCTCGTGCACGCGCCACCAAGCGCACTCGCCAACGAAGCGTGGGCGGAATGCGGAAACTAAGTCCTCCTGGGGAAATTGCCCTTCAGCAATGCACAGGTAGCGGAGCGAAGGGAGTTGCTTGACGAGCATCTGTCGCGCTTCGTCAAGCCTGGTCACCTTCCCGGACGGCGTGGCGACGTGGAAGTTGACCCGCAGGCACACTAGCTGGGGCACTCGGAGAGCAGGGAGGAGCGATTCCTAGCGAACATGGTCGTTAGCTCAGCTGAACGCGTGCACTTCAATTCCTGACGCACCACCCACCGGACGGGTATGTCCTCGTCCGAATTACACATGGCGGCCACCTGCAGGTAGCGCAGTCGCCCCTCTGGACCAGCAGGGTCCTCCAGACGTCCGTTCCAATGAGGAAGATCCGTGTTCCACGGCGCTTGCCACTCTGCGAGGGGGAACGTCAAGCAGACGGGCCGCAAGCTGTCGGCTTTGAACGCAGGGATCTCCCTGTAGGGGCCGGGGGAGAGCGACGGAGCCAGACGCAAGTGGAGCTGCCGAAGTTTCGGCCTGCCGTGTGTCCCTGCGAGACATACGAGTTGGCTTTCGTCGTCGGCCGTGACGTCTACCAACGGCACGGAGTCCGTCCACGCCCACTCCTGCCAGTCAAATTCTGCGTGCGAGTCGTCCATCCAACGCATACGCAGCATCTCCATATTCGGGAAGATGTGGAACCATGGCAGGGCCCCGCTACCCCGGAGGCGGAGATCGCGCACGGTCGGATGTTGCCCGAGCCGTCGAAGCTCGATGCCGGACTCTGAGGGGTACTCGTAGCCACCGCCTGAGAGTTCACAGAACTGGATCTCCACTACACTTGTTTTGCGGAACAAGGCCAGCTGGCTCAACACGACGGAGAACTCGCTGGCGCTGTACTCGGAGTCGCAGGGCACGTAAAGCGCAAGCGCGACTTCTGTAGGACTGCTAGCCATCGTATTCGCCATATCCAGCGACTGCGTGAACACATCAGAGAGCTTGACGACATTTAGACGTGCGAGGGAGGCCAAAGCCGTGCCAGCACGCGGTTCCGCTTCCAGCATTGACTCGACATAGGGAAGGGCAATGCTGGTGATGTTTTGCGCTGCACTGAGGAGGTCCGCGAGCCTCGCAGCGAGCGACGACCCCTCCGCGATAGTATCCCAGGAGTCCTCGAACTCATCCAGGGCGTGTTCGTTGATGTGGAGCTCGCGCAGCCAGCAGGCGCGATGATGCGGCTCCTCTATCATGAAGGCGAGAGTATGTTCGAGCTGGCTTTTCTCGGCGATGTCCGCGCGGGAGAGGACGACGCGCCGAGCGGCGGGGTGGCTGTTTCGGGAGACGAGGGATAGAGTACGGGCGTCGCTGGGGTCAGTCAAGGTCAGAATGATGGACCAGATGTCGTCGCTCAGTCCATGGTGTCCTGCGGGCTGCATGTCGCCTCCGGATTGGTCGTAGTAATCTGGGTTGTATCCGTCAGGGACTCGTTGTGTACCAGATTGTTATCAGGAAAGTGGCGCACCAGTAAAGCGAACGGGTAGGCTTCTAGTGTGGGGCTTTGGGTAGCACACAGTGTCCGGCCGATGAAGTAGAGGATGAAGTACTCACTCCGTAGCTGGTCGCTGCCAGGTCAGTCCGTAGACTGACAACGGTGCATGAACCGCACAACCGCACGGGTCTCACAGAAGTGACCGACGGTATGATATGCGCGCCGGGCGCTGTGGGCACGTGACCGTGTTCGCGCTGCCAGGATCTGAATCGCGTCCCAAAAGCACCTACGGCTTGCACTTACAGTGTTACACCCTCGTATCGTCCTCCCTCGGGTTTCGCTCTACGCTCAGCCTGCCGTGCCACCTCCAACCTGATGTCGCGTCCGATCAGGAGGATCTTCGACATCAGCAAATTCGAACGTTTCTGTCCTAACGGCGACCGAGGGTAGACGGCTGCGTCGCCTCTGGCATCCGGCTCTGGTATGTCGTGGTCAAAGTCAGCGAGCAGGAACGATAGATTGGAATTTTGCGCACATAGTGTCTCTATCGCCTGCTCACGAACCAATATGATTGGTATGCGGGTCCCATCATCGTCTCCTCATCGGTAGCAGCAACAAGATGCAGTCGTCCAAGCGGAGCGAGGGCGAATGGTACATAGATGTTTCCTAAGTTCATGAGGGACGGATGGGTAAGTTATGTAAATTGACAGTCCGCTACGCGTCAGCCACAGGTGAGACTCGGAAAGGGTGCACTGGAGGTTGATCGCATCATACAAGAGGCCATCAGAGGTCTGATAAATATATTTTGGAATGGTACAGGACGTCTGGGCTGTGATACATGACGTCCCGAGGGGAGGGACCGCGCGATGTATAAGCAAGGGCGACGGCACTACGCGAGTTGGCCTGCTCTCAGGAAGATGGCCGCAGGAGACGGCACAAACGCGGAGCCAATGGCCTGAAATTATGCAAGACAGAGACTAGCATGAACGAAGGATATGACAAGGGGTCATACGAGTTAGATCTGCCGCGGTGCACAGCGGTTGGCGCTCTGCGGATGAGTCGCTGTGTGCCGGGTCGACATTCAAGGCAACAGAGATGGTTGGATGTGGGAGAATCGGCGAAAGCCCTGCGACGAGAGACAGGTGGGTGGCAGGTCGGCGGGTCGTGTATTGATTATGTAACCAGGCAGCGAGCCAGGACCATCCATCGCCGCACCAGCCGCGGGCAGACATCCACCATTCACCATCTGTCTCCGTTCCCTGTGTCGCCGTGTCTGTCGGGAATAGACGAGGACCAGAACCTCTCGGGAGGCGGACGGGCGGGCGAGGGTTGAGGCAGAGACGCGTCTGTGGCGTGACCTCCACGACGCGTCCGCCGTTGGCGCGCACCTTTGTCCTCCTCCTCCATCCCCTACCACACCCGCGCCCTCCCCGCGACCTCGCACGCGCACCGCCTGCCACTCACCTATATGCTGCAATAGGCCGCATAGTCCACCCAAAATGAAGCGAGTCCGCGAACTCACCCGTGACGACAGCGACGCGAGCCTCTTTCCCTGCAAACGCCTCCGCCAGCTCCAGTCCGCCCTCGGCCACCGGTACGAGAAGCGGTTCGTCCCTTCGTATCCCTTCGACGCCGCCCTCGACAGCGACCCCGATGCCGCCGACCTCGCCCATCCCGACACTGCGCATTCGAGCCCCGCAGGCACGACGGCCAACCTCAGCTGGACGACTGACGTGGCAGGCGAGAGCGCAGAGGGCTCCAGGTGAGTTGCACGTCTTTCTGCATCACCCAGTCGCCCTGTACCCATGCACGAGCGCGTACGCCAGTCTATCGCAGGTCCCGTGCGCGCGCACCGTCACCAGCCGCCTGCTCCCCGCCCGCTGGGAGGACTCGGACGCGGAGAGCGACCTCGACTCCGAGCCGGACCCCACACCCGACGCCGACATGGACCTTGCGTCGTCCCCGTCTGCCTCGCCGCCGCCCACGCACGTCGGCCGCTTTGGCTTTGGCTTCCAGCACCGCGAGCGCGTCGCGCGGAAAAGCGGGGTGGCCGCGGGTGTGGGCACGGTCAGCTGCGCGCACCCCGTGCTGTGCTGCGCCATGTGCGGCATGAGGGTCCTCAGGGCGATGTGCGAGGTCGGCATACAGGTGGAGGCGATTCACTACGAGGTGAGCCCGACTGGCGCGTAGCGCGTGCATTGCGATACTCATGGCATTCAAGGCTAGTACCGTGCATGGACTGTCTACGCTGCCCATCTCTCCCTGCCCGTCTCCTCCGCCGGCCGTGATCCCGCCCGCAACAGACGACGACGTCGACATGGACCTCGACGAAGACGACCTGATGGACCTGGCCGCAGAGCCCGTCCGCCCGGCCCCACCCGGTCCTCCCACTCCCACTCACACTCCCACAACCGCAGCCCCCTCCTCCTCCCCAGTCGCAAAAGCACAACCACCAGTGAGACAGAAGTCGCCGCCGACGGGCCCGCGGTTCATGCCGGGCCCGCCATTCGCGTCCGCGCCAGAGCGGCACCCCGCGCCGCCTCCCCCGTCGCTCGACACGATGCTGGGCAGGCCGGTGCCCAAGGGCCCGAGGGCGTTGGCGGCGCTGCACACCGTGTCCGTGCAGCAGCGCCCCAAGACGCCGACGCCTGAGGCATCCTCGGAGTCGCGGTCTCCCTCGCAGAAAAGCGACGCGTCGCAGTCGCCTCCGCACACCTCGCACGCTCCCGCTCCTGCGCGCGTGCCCGCCCCGACGTCGTGCGCGCCAGGTGCTCGCGTCATCCCTCCGCGCCCCGCTCAAGCGCACTCGCCAGTGTCTCTGACGACGGTACGTCCCGCAGATCCGTCGTCCGGGGCCGCCTCGGCGATGCCTCCCCAGCCTCGCAGCGAGCCCCCGCCGATCCCGCCTCCCAGCCGTGCGCAGCCAGAGCCAGCCAACGTGAAGGCACACCCGCCCGAGCCCGCCGCCCCGCCGCCGCCGCTCCCCGTGCAGCCTCCCCCACCCGCGCCCAGCCCGCCCGCGGTGCCTCTCGCGCCCAGCCCGTCCGCGGTGCCTCCCGGGCCCGGGCCCGCGAGCGCGCTGCCGCGGTATGCGTCCGCGCCGTGGTTCGTGGGGCGGCGGACTGTCGTCCCTGCGTCTGACGCTGGCGCGCTGGGGGTGGTGGGTGTGGAACAGACGGTGGCGGGCGTGCAGGCCAGTGGACCGCGTACCAGTGGGAGCCCGCCGGAGCCACCGCAGCCACCGCCGCCGCTGCCCTCTCTCCCGCCGCCGCCGCTGCCCTCTCTCCCGCCGCCGCCGCTGCCCTCTGCCCCGCCGCCGCTGCTGCCTCCCGGCGGCGCGTCCCAGGGCCCGACGGCCGAGGAGATCGTGAAGGAGCTCATGGGGCGGGAGAAGCGGAAGCGGAAGCGGGAGAAGCGGCGGGAGGTGAAGAAGCAGGTGAAGGCGGGTGCGCGCGCGCCGCTGCCTGCGAAGATGAACCTGCCGCTCCGGCGGGAGGGGCACGACTACCAGTGCCCGATTGATTGCCGGTGGTTCACGATGGTGGGGTTCATGGGGCATTTGTGAGTGCGTGGTTTTCTCTGCGGGCGCGGTGGCTGAGCGTTTCGTTTTCGTTTTCGTTTTCGTTTCCTCTTCGTCTTCCGACGCGGGCAGCGAGATGAAGCACGAGGGGCGGAGCTCCCTGTCGCGGAGGCTCAGGGACGAGCTCGTCAAGGCCGGGGACATCGCCGAGTTCTGGCGGCAGTTCTGGGCGCACTGCGACGTGCGCCCGGAGGAGTGTACGTCCCCCGTTTTCTCTCTCTCTCGCGTCGGCGCGCCCGCTGACCCCCGCGTCCGCACGCAGGTCATCCGTGCTACGTGCGCGCAGACTACGACGCGCTGCCGTACACGGAGGACATGGAGGACGGCGAGATCCCCGACGCGCGGCAGCAGCAGCAGGCTGCGGCAGGCTCGGGGTCGGGTTTGGGTTCGGGTTTGGTGTGAGCGCGCTGGGGACGTGACGTGCCGTGGACGCGATCTGGTGCGCGGGAAGGATTTGGAGCAGGGATCTGTCAAGTATTGTACGTATATACTGCGATGAGCCTAGGTTGCCCGCGATAATTGGATATCTTGGACGGTCGCTGTGGGTGCTCGTGGACCGCGCGGCGGACTCGAGTTTATCTGTGCCCGGGAGGTGCGTGCATACAAGTCGGTTTTTATGTCGCGTATACACGGTTTCTCCTTGGCGAGCGAAGTATGATGACCTCACATCTCTGGGGTGCACAAAAGGCACCAGGTTTCCTCGTCTTCATTCCTCTGCTTTTCAATACATCGCGGTGCAATAGCACTACCCTCAGCTTCAAGCACTGCTCAGATTCGTACACCGATAGCAATGGGGCCAGGGGCGGCCTGAGCGGTATAGCACGTGCACAGTACTATGTAAGCGCGTCAGGCCCGTCCTCAAAATTCACTGACCCCTGTCCTCACTGCAGTTGCGAACTCGGTTGGACGCGAGTCTTAAGCCTGCATCCGAGCCACTGGTGCGCCTCCTCTTCAAAAATGTTTATTGCACAACGACTCATTAATGGACGTAACGCAGACACTAGTACTACCGCCACAATGGTTAACGCCGGGGTGCAGCCCGGAGGTCACCATGGACTGAACGCGGACATCTGGTCCAACATCCTGTCCTTCGTCAGTCCCAGCGACGCACGGAGTTTATCCCTCGTCTCCCACACCATCCACCCCGCCGCTCGCCGCGTCGTCTTCTCCCGGGCGGAGATCTCTGAGCAAAACCAGCTCGAGCATGCCCACGCCTTCATGATAGGGGAGCCGCATCATCGCGCCTGCTGGCTGCGCGAGTTGCACATACACTACTACGCAGTGGCAAAGGTCGAGGACCGACCGGCTGGGTCAGCGCTCGCTGCGAAGCTCGCTGACCTCCTCGAGGCCGCGCGGAATATCAGCAGCCTCGCACTTCCCTGCATGGAGCCGCTCCTGGAGGCGGACCCTCGCGTCGGCACGGCTTTGGCTTCCCTCGCACGGCTCGAGGTCGTCAGGTTCGCCGATGTGCGCGCGCAGACGTTGAAACTGGCGAACACGATGGCTAGCAGGCCCACGCAAGTCACGCTTGTACTTGGCACGCCCTGCGACTCCGAGTACATTATCAGCGAGTACCTCGTGTCGCTGAGCCATCTCACCCTACTCCGCAATGCAAGCGCAGTAGAGATCGAGTTCTTCGAATTACAGCCGCGAGACAGATGCACGCAACCCGCGGATTTCGACTTTGAACTCGGACAGCTCGGACAGCATCCAACCGTGCGTGAGCTGCGCCTCCGATACAGCGGGCCCCTGCCCTTGTTCCACATCTTCCCGAACATGCAGGTTCTACGCATGCGGTGTTTGAAGGAGTGGTTCGCGGAGTTCGACTGGCGGGAGTGGGCATGGACGGAGTCCGTTCCGCTGGTCGACGTCACAGCCGACAATGACAAGCAACTCCTATGCCTGGCCGGGGAGCGTAGCCAGCCGACACTCCGGCAGCTGTGTCTGCACCAGCCTCCAGGCTCGGTCACCGTCGACCTCGACTACGACTACGACGACGAGTTCGAGTTCGACCACTTGCAGCCCGTCTGCTTGACGTTCCCCGTTGAAGAATGGCATGCGCCGGAGAACATGGACATTGTGTTGTGGCGCGGATACCTGGGAACACCGGCGGGTCCGGAAGGACGGCTGCGCTACCTGCAAGTGACCGCCCAGTGCGAGTCGGAGGAGGACATGTCCGTGCAGTGGGCGGTGCGTTGATTCTCATTCGCTTGTCCCGCCCGGCCTGACGAAGCGCCCCGGCAGAAATGGCTGCTTCCTGCTCTGCGAACGTCCCAGCTGGTGTGCCTGAGGCTCAACTTTGATGTCTCCACGCCATCTGGGAAGGTGGCGCGGCTCGGGGCGGCACGGCTCGTTCGATACGTGCCTTCGCTGCGCTACTTGTGTATTGCTGAAGGGCAATGCGTGGAGGATGACGTGGACTATGCGTACGAACAACGCTTTGTGGGTAAGTGCACTTGGTGGCGCGTGTACGATGCCGAGGGCGAGAGGCGCGTGGAGAGCATCTCGTGCGAGGCCGGCGAGCGCGTCGAGCAGTATCTGCGCTCGCAGGAATTCGAGAAGACACTGAGCTTGGACGCGTTTGTGTTGGACGATGCGTAGGTTCGGTAGTGTATGTCTGTCAAGTGGTAGGTGTTAGTTGATATCACAGCGGCGAGCTGTTGTCGCCTGCTTGCAGGGCTTGCTTGTTCCCAGTTGATACTGATTGATCCGCTGGCCCTAAAAGGAATGAACAGGGAAGGCGGACTCGAGTAAGGCTGTGCCGATGACACGTTGAACAACTGTGAAGCCATTGAACCAGTGCCCTTGAATGTACCTCCGTCTGCACCTTACAACGCTCGCCTCTTGCGGCCAGCGCAGTTGACTGACGACCCGGATCAGATTCTGCCAACGTCAGACTGCGAGAAGCACTCAGGGAATTGCCGACTAGGTCTGCGCCGATGGTTGGTCGTACCGGATGGGGCTGACACGAGCACGTCGATGCTCGATACGACCTTGAGGTACCGCCTTGATGATGGTGGAGTTGAAACAGAAGGATAGGTCGTCACTGCAGGCATACGGTCACTCATTCGAGTGAGGTAGTCACGGTGTTCTGCAAAAAACGTATCAAATGAGTCCTCCGCGAAGTACGAGAGCCTGATACGAACGCACGAAAGCAAGGAAACATCAAGCACAACACGACAGAGTGAGAGCGGGTGATGGTACATGAAGTGGTGCGAGATGTGGAAGGTATCGAGGCGAAGACGGAGGACGAAGAGACACAGCGACTGAAGCGGCCAGAGACTGAGGCAGGATGGGATGGCCGTCAGCTTTGATTGACGAGTACAATGTCAAGCTATATACTTGATGAGCGCACACTGCTCGTTGCCTACGGCGTTGCTGCCTGGAACTGGAAACAAGCTGAATGAAAGACGAGAAAAGACAGTCGTCGAAGGTGCTCACCGCGGCAAGTGCAAGTTCGTACATGCGCTTGAGCTCCCCGCCTTCCTCGCCGTTTCCTCCGCCTTCCTTCCTCCGTCGTCTGTATCCTGATGTCGGCTGCGCTACGGAGGCTTCGCAGTCTCTCCGAGTATTCACCCGCGAGACGGCGGCGGAGAGTGGAATGATAGTAGCTGGAATGTGAAAAGCAATCTCTCCGGGATACTTTGTGATCAGGGAATCAGGGAATCATGCCTCGTCGTGCAAAGCGTGGCATTGTTGCGGACGGGGACGCTGGGAGACGAGGAGTTGGACGTACTTGAGATGGACACTGCCAGGACAGGACGGAAGGACGGACGGACGGACGGACGGACGGACGGACGGACGGACGACTCGAGGCGAGCCTCTTCCGCTGACACGGTCACGCGACTTGCGCGAACAGACACGGGCGCGTCGGTCACTTTGTGACAAGCGTGACGTTGCGCGCTGTACGCAAATACATTCTCACAAACCCAATAGCGGGAAGGAGCCTCCACTGCTGCATAATACATACGTCAATTCCCTTGCATCGATACATCCTTTCTGACTGCGATATCACTTCACCGTACAAAGTCCCCCTCATGCCGCGGCCTGCACCGGCAGCGACACCGGATCGTACACCTTCTCATTCCACCCCGGCAGGATCTGCGCCGTCTGGTGCTTCGGGTCCCCGCGCACGGCGCCATAGGTGCGCTGCCACTTCTGCTTCGCGAACGTCCACTCCTCCATCGTCGGGACGTGGTTGCTGCTCTTCTCGAAGTCGTTCTGCGTGCTGTCCGCGCGCTGGAGAACGGGCGACTCCTTGACGGTCGAGAGGACGACGTCGTTGTTCGGGCTGAGGGTGTCATCTCATGTAAGCATCGGGATCGATGGGAAGGATGCAGTGTACATACCGCGAGAAGTACAGAAGGCCGAGACGGTCGACGTGCTCTTGATCCTTCGGGGGAGATGCCACCCTGTGATCGCATGCCTCAGTAGGTATTGAGACGTACACGGGCGAACCACGAACCTGTGTATCGTGCTCTTGACGTAGCCGCCAGTCAAGAACGAGAGCGCGTCGCATGCGTTGACGGTGATCGTAGCGTCCTGCGGCTTGACCCACTTCCACTCGCTGGTCGTGTGGTTCTTGATCTGGAGCGCAGCGACGGGCTGACGGAACAGCAGCGTCCACGAGCCGAGATCTGTGCATTGCAGTCAGTTTGAACCTCATCGTGTCGTCGCAGAGTGAGATTAGACCAACCAGTGTGGCCATTGACCCAGGTCCTGCCGATCTTGAGGTTCTCCTCGGGCGTGAACTTCGTGTACTTCATGTAACGGAGGTGATCCTAAGGACGATGTGAGTTCAGGTCTATGCGAGTACCAAGAGAACACTAGCATACTTCGCTCTTCTTCTCGTACTTGTGAAGGTTGAGGAAGTAGTCCTCGGGGAGCTCGAGCGCGACGGCGAGCAGGACATGGAGGTGGTCCAGAACCTCGGTGTGGAGAGACTGTTGCAGTCAGTGCAGTGAGCTATGGTTGTGATGCTCCCGTGCGATGGATAGAAACATACCTTGGAGAACTCCTCGATCTCAGGGAGGAAGTCCTGCACGATCTGGGGATGATTGTGCTTGAAGAAACCATCGAACTCTGTTGCAGACCAAGTCAGCGTGATACGACACGTTATGTCGAAGGATCACGTACTGGGGATGTTGTAGATCTCCGTGCGGTCCTTGATTCCGGAGACCGGGTCAAGACTGGGCACTATTAGGTCAACAGAGGTAACAATTGGCGTGCAGTCAGTTGGACTCACACGTAGCGTCCAAAAGGCACGTAGCCGTTGAACTTGCCCTGGTCTGATATGGATATGAATCGCCTCAATGAGTGGGTAGACTATGTCTATGTTGGTGCTGACCCAAGCCCTCCGGAACGTATTTGAGCTTCTCCTCTTGGGGGAGCTCGTAGAACCGCTTGCCGAGTGAGAACTGGCGGTTCACACGCTCCTGGGCGATGTTGAAGTTCTTCACATAGAAGAACCCGTCCTCTCGCACGGCCTTCAGGAGGGTCTGAGCAAGCTCCTTCTTGCCCTCGGGCGTAGCCAGGAGGCTGAAGTCAAGCGTGACAAGGTCCGCCCAGTCTAGGGTTTCCTGACATTATAGGATAAGACGGGTTCAAAGAGGTGACACCGCGAGGAAGCTCACCTTCGTCTCGGGAACGAAGTTGAAGGAGCCGAGTTCGGGTGTGGGGACGGGCATCGTGTATAAATTTGAGCGAGGTTAGGGCGACAGACAAGGCGGACGCTCTGCTAGATAGCGGTCAACTGTGTTCTTTTCAATCGTCCTCACCAGTGACCACATGATGAGCAGCGAGCCTGAGTGCAAAGTATGGTGCGTAGTCGCGGAGTCGTCGGGGCGGTTGGTCAGATGCATAGGTCACTTCATTCGATTCCCGGATGGTGCGATACACAGTTGACGAACGTTATGTAACGTTCGAACTTCGGGGGCGGGAGTAGAGATAACACCAAGCCGGCGGCTCCAAGGACGTTCGAGAACGGTCAGCATGAAATGTCAAGAGACAGACAAGTCGCTCGTTGCAGTCCGGAGGCCAGACTGGAGCGTCTTGGATGTGCCTGGCGGTGAGTGAGTCACACGGGAGATGGTGGTGGTACGAGTCAAGGAGCTGGGTCTCGCTGTTGCTGGCACTGAGTCAACAGTACCACGCGGCACCAACTTGTTAATGTTCACGCTACTCTTTGTCGGATGGTTGTACGCTACACTTACCACCAATTCAACTCGGCGTAAGCCTGTTCGTTGACTCGGAACTGAGGCGGCTCGACCGGTCGACGTTCCCCTTCAAGCTTGTCTTCGGTGAATGTTCTAGGTTCGTGTGGACGTCGGGTGGGTGTTATCTTGCATGTAGGTTATTGAAATAGTGATGCTGATGCAATTCTTGATGATATGTTGCAATACGTGCTTCTACGTGGCGTTAGAGCGTGACCTACTGTCGCAATCGCCCTCGTTCACAATTGCGCAACGTTTGCATGCCTGCTCATGAACGCGGTAATCGTTGCGCTGAACAAAGCTAAGAAGGCTGTTAGCTGTGGAATGCCAGGTCTGCAGGGCCGAGGGCCCCATCCGCGCTCTACGCCGTGTCCGCTGCGCGAAGACACGCCGCGCAGAACTCGGTGACCCGCAGGGAATCCTCGGACACTGCATGTGTGTGTGCACTCACAAGTTCATGCCGAACGCACCCTCTACCCAGCTCGAGTACACCTCATAGGAGGTCTTCTCGTCGAGCCCACTATCCTTGATCATCTCCTCCGCCGTCAGCCCCACGTCGACCCTGCCCATCAGCGGAGCTTCCCCACCTATGTGAACACGTTCTTGAGGCCGTCCTTGAGCTTGTCTGTGTCCAGCTCGCACGGCTGGCCCCTCGCCTCGGTGTACCCGAGCCACCTCCCGAGCACAATCCGGAGCGTCGGGCGCTCAGTGGTCTGCAGCGGGACGTTGAGGCGGCGCGCGAGGATGCGCGCGCCGACGAGCGTCGCAGCTTATAGCGCGTTCTCGCACCTATGGAGTCACATGAGCGTGAGGTCGGGAGACACACGCAGGAGAGACGTACCGACGGCCTTGTCGCTGACTACAAGCGAGTCGCACAAACGAAGACAGCGCGGGTTGGTGGGCAGGACGGGAGGAGGATCGGCTCTGCGTGCAGGAAGGGGAAGAACGTGGTGTACAGTGCTGACGATGACATGGAGATGATGGACGCGGCCTGGTCCATACCAGTCCATACCATCACTGTTCGATCTCAGGCTCAGTACATAGAATGGATGAGCGTGAGTGAGACACGGACATACCGACACGCTGTTCATTCTGCATTGCTGTCTGGACCAGCTGGCCTTTCGTCAATTCTCTGAGTTTTGTTGATCATGGCGAGGAATGAGAGAGTGGATGTAACGACCACGACTGCACTGCGGAGACGCGCGACAGTTGAATGGCAGGCAGATATAGACAGTCGTGGAAGGTGCTCACCGCGGCAAGTTGCGCTTGAACTCCCCACCACCACCACCACCTCCTCCTCCTCCTCCTCCTCCTCCTCCTCCTCCTCCTCCTCCTCCCCAGCCTTCTTCACCGCTTCCTCCGCCTCCTTGCTCGCTGCTTCCTCTGCCTCCTCCTCAAGCCTCCTCGACTCTTCGAGCTCGTCATTTTGTCCCCTTCCTTCCTCCGCTGCCTATAACCCCTTCTCAGCTGCGCTACGGAGGCTGCGCGGTCTCTCCGAGTACTCACCCGTCGGCACCATCGGTCATATCCGCGTCCCTCATGAGCTTAGACATCTACCATTTTCCCTCGCTCCGCTTGGCAGAAATGGATCACTGCATCTTGTTGCCGCTGCCGATGAGGAGACGATGATAAGACCCGCAAGCCAATATTGGTTCATGCGCAGGCGAAAGAGCGGCCCCTCCGTGTTGACCTCGGAGCAGGCGGCGACGACGGCGGCGGACGCAATGGTACTGAGGTGTGAAGTGAAGTGCAATCCTCGGTGGACCTTCTCCTGGCCGCAGCGCGAACACGGTCACGTGCCCACAGCGCCCGGCGCGCGTATCACTCTGTGAGACCCGTGCGGTTGTGCGGTGCATGCAACGTTGTCAGTCTACGGACTGGCAGCGACCACCTACAGAGTGAGTCTCTACTGGACACTGTGTGCTGCCCAACGCCGGTCAGTACTCGTCCGCTTTACTGGTGCGCCACTTTCCTAATAACAGTCTGGTACACAACGAGTCCCTGACGGATACAACCCAGATTACTACGACCAATCCGGAGGCGACATGCAGCCCGCAGGACACCATGGACTGAGCGACGACATCTGGTCCATCATTCTGACCTTGACTGACCCCAGCGACGCCCGGAGTGTATCTCTCGTCTCCCGAAACAGCCACCCCGCCGCTCGGCGCGTCGTCCTCTCCCGCGCGGACATCTCCGAGCAAGGCCAGCTCGAACATGCTCTCGCCTTCATGGTGAAGGAGCCGCATCATCGCGCCTGCTGGTTGCGCGAGCTCCACATCAACGAAAACGCCCTGGATGGGTTCGAGGACTCCTGGGATACTATCACGGAGGGGTCGTCGCTCGCTGCGAGGTTCGCAGACCTCCTCGGTGCGGCGCAAAACATCACCAGCATTGCACTTCCCTATGTGGAGTCGATGTTGGAAGCGGAACCGCGTGCTGGCACGGCATTGGCCTCCCTCACACGTTTACAGGTCGTCAAGCTCTCTGATGTGTTCACGCAGTCGCTGGATATGGCGAATACGATGGCTAGCAGTCCTACAGACGTCGCGCTTGCGCTCTACGTGCCCTGCGACTCCGAGTACAGCGCCAGCGAGTTCTCCGTCGTGCTGAGCCAGCTGGCCTTGTTCCGCAAAACAAGTGTGGTGGAGATACAGTTCTGTGAACTCTCAGGCGGCGGCTACGAGTACCCCTCGGAGTCCGGCGTCGAGCTTCGACGGCTCGGGCAGCATCCGACCGTGCGCGAGCTCCGCCTCCGGGGTAGCGGGGCCGTGCCATGGTTCCACATCTTCCCGAATATGGAGATGCTGCGTATGCGTTGGATGGACGACTCGCACGCAGAATTTGACTGGCAGGAGTGGGCGTGGACGGACTCGGTGCCGTTGGTAGACGTCACGGCCGACGACGAAAGCCAACTCGTATGTCTCGCAGGGACACACGGCAGGCCGAAACTTCGACAGCTCCACTTGCGTGTGGCTCCGTCGCTCTCCCCCGACCCCTACAGGGAGATCCCTACGTTCAAAGCCGACAGCTTGCGGCCCGTCTGCTTGACGTTCCCCCTCGCAGAGTGGCAAGCGCCGTGGAACACGGATCTGCCTCATTGGAACGGACGTCTGGAGGACCCTGCTGGTCCAGAGGGGCGACTGCGCTACCTGCAGGTGGCCGCCATGTGTAATTCGGACGAGGACATACCCGTCCGGTGGGTGGTGCGTCAGGAATTGAAGTGCACGCGTTCAGCTGAGCTAACGACTATTTTCCGCCAGGAATCGCTCCTCCCTGCTGTCCGAGTGCCCCAGCTAGTGTGCCTGCGGGTCAACTTCCACGTCGCCACGCCGTCCGGGAAGGTGACCAGGCTTGACGAAGCGCGACAGATGCTCGTCGAGCAACTCCCTTCGCTTCGCTACCTGTGCATTGCTGAAGGGCAATTTCCCCAGGAGGACCTTATTTCCGCATTCCACCCACGCTTCGTTGGCGAGTGCGCTTGGTGGCGCTTGCACGAGGTGGCAGGCGAGAGGCGATCGGAGAGCATCTTGTGTGCGGCCGGTGAGCGGGTCGAACGGTATCTACGCTCAGCAGAGTTCGAGGAGACGTTGTCCCTCGATGGCTTCGTGTTGAATGACAGATAGGATGTGCACCCTCGCGCGTGTACTACAGTATAACATATGTAGTACTTAGACTATCAACAAACTGTTTGGATAGCTTAGTTGGAAGTCGAGTTGTTCGGAACAGTAGTGTTTGCCTTACGAGCTCTTGCAAGTACTCCTGTGCCGCAACTACGCTGAGGCTACAACCTCGTATACACATACGTCTGAACGCCGACTCTACTGCTGAGACAGCCTCCCTCGAGATGCAATCCGTGCTTAACGAGGACGTATGGGCCACGCTCCTGGACTTCCCCTACACATAAGTACTACGGCGATGCCCTGACAATTGTCAAGTACTGTCGTCAAACTGCGGAGGCAGCCTCGCTGGCCACAAAGCTAGCCGGTCTTCTCGAGGCAGCGCGAAATATCCGCACTCTGTCGCTGCCCTAGTGACGTGGAATACTCGGTGGTAGCAGAGCCGCGCGTCGGTAGGGCCCTGATCTCCCTCATGCACGGCTCCAGGACATCGAGCTTTTCTCTTGTAGCACGTGTATAAAGCTACATGTATATTACACTACACGAGTACAATACAATACTTTCGTTCGTTCGTTCCCAGCAGAAGCAAAGGTCCTCAGACGGCCACGTCGAACGCACTGCTCTGCCACCCATCTCTGCTCCGTTCCTCCTCCGCCTTCCTCTCGACCGCCTCGCCAAAACTGCGCGCCTTCTGCACGCCCTCCTTCACACTCTCCTTCGCCTGCTCCGCAACGCCCCTGAGCTGCTCGCCCGTCTCCGCCGCAGCCTGCTTCTTACCCTCGACGTCATACCGCTCCGCGACCGAGTCGCTCAACGTGCCCTTGGGCCCACGCTTCTCGCCGCCGAGCACCTGCGGCTCCGCGCCCATCGCGAACTGCGTCGCGCCGTCCTTCCGGACCACGCCCGTCCCCGTCGCACGCCAGCCGCCCAGAAGGCCGCCGCTGCCGCTGCGCTTCTGGATGTGCCCGAGCTCGCTCCAGAAGCCCGCGACGAACGCCGCGCCGCGTCCGAGGCCCGCATCGTCGAACACGTCCGCGCGCTTGCCGACGTCCCAGAGGAGGGCGTCGACGGACTCGATGGCCACGCGGATCTGCTGCTCCAGGACGGCGCGAAGGGCGTCGCGGAAGCGGCTGACCATGATCGGGCGGAAGACACTGACGAGGACGGAGTGGTTGCTCTGGGTGATGCGGACGTCGACGTCCTCGCTGACGCGGGCCTCGACGCGCTGGACCTCGACGAAGCCGCCGCGGCGCTCGCGCTCCTTGAGGCCTTCGGGGGAGTTTGGTATGCTGCGGACGACGACGTCAACGTCGATGCCCTGGGGCGGGAGGGTGAACTCGAGGAGGCCGGTGAACTCGGCCGGGCCAACGGTGGCGGTCTTGTCCTTGTAGTAGAAGCTGACCTCGCGGAGGGCGAGGTGGAGGGCCTGGACGTAGATGCGGGTGAGGGAGCCGACGGCGGTGTTGGTCTGGCCGCTGGTGGGTGCCTGGATGTCGATGTCCGTGATGTTGCGGATGTATGCGTGGCCGGGGAGCAGGCCGAAGCTCGAGATGTCGAGGTCCTCGAGCACGAACTCGACGTCATCGTCCTTGTACTCCGTCCTGCACAAGTGTGAGCAGCAATCTAGACAATGTGCACGGATACTCACCTTGGAATGGGGATGTCCTTCAGCATACCGACAGCCTTGGGCAGGTAGAAGTTGAACAGGTCCTGCCAGAACCACGGTGCCTTCTCCATGATGGCCTGCAAGCCTGCACCGCCGGCGACGACGACACTCTGCTCGAGGTCGTCGCCGAGCTTCCTGTGCGCCGCCCTGACCTTCCTGAGGGCCTCGTCCCTCTCGATCGCGCGCTCAAACTCCGTCGCCTCAGCGCTGAGCTTCCCGACGTCCTCCTTCCACTTGCGCCCCTTGTCCGAGTCCTTGTCCAAGAGCTCGCGCCACTCGCGGCGGAGCTGTTCGCTCTTCTGGCTCGCCTCCTCGCTCCGCACGTATCCCGCCTCGTCGAGACACCTGCGCGCATGGTCGAGGGCAGCGTCGCACCACGCGCGGATCGCGTCGTCCTGCTGGACGTCGGCGCCGCACATGCGGAGGGCGGCGAAGAGGTCGTCCAGGGACTTGCCGCCGGCGAGACGCTCTAGGGCGGTGCGGAGGCCGCGGATGGCGTGGATGAGGTGGTGCTCGGGGGTGGGGTCGTTGATGAAGGCCTCGAGGGAGGTGTCCTTGTTGACGTCACCCGCGCTGTCGAGGGAGCGGTGGACCCACTTGTGTGCGACGTCGAAGAGGGTGGAGACGGCGGAGTGGTACTGCTCGTCGTCTTGCGCGCGGTCGCAGATCTAGAAACGCATCAGCTGCGTCGATATACACGACAGGGACGACACGCACCGTGTTGAACGCGTCCTGGAGGCGCGTACTCGTGCGGCTCGCGACGTCCTCGGCGGTCCCGACTGCGACCTGGCCTGCGCCTATCGCGTTCGAGCCGACACCCTTCGCCTGGTCCATGCCGCGCTCGAACTTGACCTTCGCGTCGGCATCTTCATCATCCACCTCGTCCGCCTTGCGCTTCCTGAGGCCGACCTCGGTGCGCTCGCCGGCGTCGACCTGGGTGTCGAGCTCGCGAAGGCCCTCGGCAGTGCGGTGCGCGCCCTGGGCGACGTACTCTGCGGCGTCGGCGAGGGCGAGGCGGGAGAAGCTGGCAAAGTCGTGGAAGACGCTGCGGCCCTCCTGGGCGAGGTTCTCGCTGATGACGGAGACGAGGGCGCGGAGGGCGCGGGCGAGCTTGCGGGCGTCGCGGTGGGCCTGGTCGGCGTCGACGTCGACGTTTGCGGTGGTCGCGGAGAGGTCGGCGGCGGAGAGGTGCCAGAGGGCGTCCTGGAGGACGTTGTCGCCTGCCGAAGGGTGTCAGTGCGGGCGGAGAGAGCGCGAAGAAGACTCACCATTCTTAGACTCGGCGAGCTCCTTCCAGGCGACGAGGATGCCGCGGAGGTCGGCCTGGAGGACCCTGCCCTGCTGGCTGAGGTCGCCGCCGTCGGGGTCGGGGTCTGCGCTGAGGATGGGCGAGCCGAGGGCGGCGTCGACCCAGGCTGCGAGCTGGTGGTTGGAGGGGAGCTTGCCGGCGTTGAGGGCGGCGAGGAGGTCAGAGGTCTTGTCCATGGTGTCGTGAGTGGTGTGCGTTGGGGTGCTGCTCACCGCGGAGTGCGCTCTTATGGGCGGCGGCGGCGGGCGGATGCGCCACGGTGACCCGGGGGTGACGTAGGGGCGCAGCGGGGCGGTCGACGAGACGGGCAGAGCCACCTCCACACTCCGCGCGCCCAGGGCTGCCGGCTGTTGCGCATGCTGTCCGGGCTGCGTTGGCCGGTGGCTGGTCGAGCAGGCCGTCGTCGAGGGCAGCAGCAGCGAGGGCAATGGCAAGAGCGATGGTGGGCACCGAGCGTGACACGGACACGTCTGTTGAACGCGTGACGTCACAGCATGACGCGTGCGGCGACCCCTAGGTGGCAACTGACGGACGCGCCCCATCGCAACATGCAGCCCGCAGCACGCGCTGCACTGAACGAGGACATCTGGTCCACCATCCTGTCCCTCGTCGACCCCGGCGACGCCCAGAGCCTCTCCCTCGTCTCCCGCTCCGTCCACCCCGCCGCCCGCCGCGCCGTCCTCTCCTGCGCGGACATCTCCTCGCAATCCCAGCTCGAGCATGCCTGCGCCTTCATGATCGCGGAGCCGCACCATCGCGCCTGCTGGCTGCGCGAGCTCTTCATCGACCAGCACGCCCTGGACGCGCTCGAGCACCGCTGGGACAGCGCCGAGGGGCTCTCGCTCGCTGCGCAGCTCGCGGACCTCCTCGCAGCCACCCAGAACATCACCAGCCTCGCCCTCCCCTCCGTGGAGTCCATCTTGGCGGCGGAACCGCGCGTCGGCACCGCCCTGGCCGCCCTCGCGCGCCTCGAGTTCCTCTCGCTCTCCGGCGTGCTCACCCGCGCACTCGCCGTCGCGAACACGATGGCCAGCCGTCCCTCGGAAGTCGCCCTCGTGCTCGGCGATCCCCCCAACGCCGAGCACGCCGCCAGCACATACCTCGTGCTGCTGAGCCACCTCGCGCTCCTCCGCAACGCGCGCGTGGTGGAGATCGAGTTCTTCGACATGACGCTCGATGTGTATGTCAAGCCCAAGCAGCCCTCAGACTTTGCCTTCCTGCTGCGGGAGCTCGGCCAGCATCCGTCCGTGCGCGAGCTCTGCCTCCGGAACGGCGGGCCCCTCCCGCTGTTCCACATCTTCCCGAACATCCAGACTCTCCACATGCGCTGCCTGCACGAGTCGTTCGCCGGATTCGACTGGCGCGCGTGGGCGTGGACGGCGTCCGTCCCGCTGGTCGACGTCTCCGCCGACGACGACGACGAGCTCGCGTGCCTCGTCGGGCCACACGGCACCCCGACGCTGCGGCAGCTCTACCTCCACCAGCCGCCCTCGCTCTTGCGCGCCCCCGATAGGGCCTTCAACGCGGACGACTTGCGCCCCGTCTGCCTGACGTTCCACCTCGAAGAGTGGCACGCGCCGTGGAACACGGACCTCCCCCTCTGGGACGGCTATCTGGAGGACCCCGCGGGTGCAGAGGGGCGGCTGCGCTACCTGCAGGTGACGGCGCAGTGCCATTCGGACGAGGACGTGCCTGTGCAGTGGGTGGTGCGTCAGTGCGAGTACACGCGTGCGGCTCAGCTAACGCCTCTCGCCGCTAGGAATGGCTCCTCCCTGCGCTCCAAGAGTCCGCGCTCGTGTGCGTGCGGCTCAACTTCGAGGCCATCACGCCGTCGGGGACGGTGGTCAAGCTGGACGAGGCGCGGCAGATGCTCGTCGAGCACGTCCCTTCGCTGCGCTACCTGTGCATCGCGCAAGGGCAGTGCCCGCTGGAGGATCTGGAGTATGCGCACCACCCCCGCCTCGTCGGCGAGTGCGCTTGGTGGCGCGTGCACGAGGGCGCGGGCGAGAGGCGCGTGGAGAGCATCTCGTGTGAGGCCGGTGAGCGCGTCGAGCGGTATCTGCGCTCGGCAGAGTTTGAGGCGACGTTGTCCCTCGACGGCTTTGTGCCGGATGAGGTGTAGACTTTGTATACGTACTGATAGCTACTTACGCTACGCAGCGCGAACACGGCCGCATCGGTCCTGTACGCTTGCCCGATGATCAGTGAGCGTCGATTTTGAAGACGAGCTCACGTGGCTATATGCGCCTCGCCCGGCGTGAAGCGTGGCACGGTGAGGTAGAGGCAGCGTAGCCGCGGGCTCTCTGAGCCAGACAAGCACCCAACATGGCTCAGCGTGTCCACGGGCGACGACCGTCGTTGTACGAGACCGCCGCGAGCAGCGACGCGTCTGTGGCGTGACCTCCAGGACGCGTCCGCCGTTGGCGCGCACCTTTGTCCTCCTCCCCTACCACTTAGCGCCCTCCCGCGTCCACCCACTATGAAGCGAGTCCTCGAACTCACCCGGGACGACCCACACAGCGCCCTCGTCTGCCCTCTCGCCGCCTTTCTTCTCTCTGCCCCTTTCCCGCTGCTCGCCCACCCTCGCCGCCACCACTAGTCGACACGCACGCCGGAGACGAGTCGACGGACACCCCAGAGTCGTGTATTTGGGGCATAAAGGGTCATGGTACGTCACATTACCTGTCTAAGACCTCTTCGCGCGCATTCATCGACAAACACGCTCGGTCAAAGTCTCTGCGCCGACCGACTCCCGCCCCTTTCCGCCCCCGTCTCGTCTCCAAGCGTCCTAGTAACGACATGGGACGATTCGCATGACGTGCGCGGACGTGCTCTGCGGTCCGAAGGCACTCCATGCGCGCGACGCGGCGCGGTGCGCTTTTGCCCAGCCACGAGCGCCCCAGGTCACCCTCCCACCTCGCCAACGTCGCGACACACCGTCGGTATCGCACTATGCGTGTGCTCAGGACATGCACACAGCTATACCAGACCGCTCGACAGCGGCTTGTGCACCGGACGTGGCGCGGCGCGACGTCCTGTGCCGCCCAGCCAAGCCGCCCGAAGGCAGCCATTTCCAACCTCGCCGACGTCGCGACGCGCCGCGGTTACGCACTGTGTGCGTACTCAGGACTCTGAGAACGCTATACCACACCGCCTGAGCCGATCCTGTGCACCAGACGTGGCACGGCGCACCGTTCTGTGCGGCCCAGCGAAGGGCGCCCGCAGCTTCTGAAGCTCGCGCCTGCCATCACCTACGACACCCTCGTGCCTCCCATTCACTCGAGCTACCGACGTTGACACCCCGTGTACGCCCGTGTACGTATGACGATGTACTCTCGTCTGCGCTCTGCCTAACTCGCCCTACACAGCCCCGTCGCCATGCCACCTCGAGCGAGCCATATCCCGCCTACTCAACACCGCGCAACATCGCCATCCTGGACTACACCAGTACTCAAGTCTGGCACCTTTCAGTAGCAGCCCGCTCGACATCGCTTCGTGCACGGGACGTGGCGCGGCGCGACACTCTGCGCAGCACGTTGTTGCGCGTCTCACGGCCGGCTCGTTCTGATTGCCAGCCTTCCAGCACCTCTCGTCAATCGCAGGACATCAGGCAGGGACCCAACCGTACGCTTCAAGGCACGCTTTGCTCTGGGCGACAGGCCAACACCATCGCAGTGCCGGAATGCGGCCAACTCTCGCGTCTCGCGCCCACCATCCGCGCACAACACTCTCATCCTCCACATTCTATGGGTCTGAGCGAGCTGGCCCATCTCATACGGGCTACATCGCACCAACTACTTCTCCGTATCGCGAGCCCGAGGTCGTAGAGGACAGGCCCGCACCCAGCCAGTCGAAGGAGGACTCCACACTCGCGGACTGGTCTGCGCAACAGGCGTCCTCGTCCGGATGGGAGACATTGTCACACAGTGGTCTTGTCATCTGTGGCCGGAAAACTCTGGGGCGCACAAGATGGCCATCGACGGTCGCGACGACTTCCCAGAACTCAACTGGTCTAACCCTGCAGTGCACGATTCCAAGCCCAGGCCAGGATCGGGTATGCTTCCTCCTTTACTCGTGGACTAACTACACGACCCAAACCATTCTCTCTACTCTGTCAATGTAACTACTCAGCTTCCGCCTACAAGGCCAAACGGCGCGCAGCTTGCGCCGTCGCAAGAGGAAACACGGACGGCCATACCCCATGCGCGGTCGTACTACTGCGCGGAGCACAACGGCTGGGTCCTCCTCTGGTCGGGCACGTCTACAATGTCACCGCCTCTCGCCCGTACCATTGACAACCTCCCGGACCCTACGCGGCAAAAATGGACCCAGTCGTGCGTAGGCGATGGCGAACAGCCGTTCGGGCAAGTGAACGCCACTGGCATCGCTACGAACGCGCCGTTGACTCGCAGTACCTGAGCACGCCGTTCGAGCGCGAAGAGGAAACCCTCCTCGACCTGCATCTCTGCTGCCAATGTACGAAGTATTGTATGGTCTCCGAAGTCCTTCCGGGCGTATTACAACTGCTTCCGGCAACCTTGGTGAGTCTATTTTAGATATCTTAGATACCCTCGGCCTGGCTGCTGTTGTATGTACACACACCGCGCGCCGGCTGCGATGACGTGGCCCTCGTGACGCTGATCGCCCGGACGGCCCAGCAGCACGGCATGTACGCGCGGTGGCTGGCAGTACGTACTCACGATCTGCAGGAGGACTGCACGCTTCGGTGAATAGTGCTTAGACTCGGCGGTATCGGTCTAGTAGGGCTCGCAGTTCGCATGCAGATGACACAGAACGAACATGTTCTGGAGATGACACTTATGATGACTTGAACAGGTCGTAACGGCTGTTCAACGCGGTGTTCTAAGCCAGTGGATGCGCCGCCATTCTCGCGACAGGGCCGGCCTTCAACACGCATGGCACTCCTGTTTCCTGCAGCTGTGCTCACCTCTGCAGGGCCTGCGCGGGACACGGCCACGCGAACACTACGCCTGCCTTGTATGGCTAGCCTGGTGGCCAGGTTGTTCCCGCGTGAATGTGTTTGCCCTCGATCGCGCGATCGATGACATCGAGGCGGATGACAAATGTCCGTGTCCGGTTCATCTTGTCTTCAAACAGCGTGTACAGACTCGTGAAGACGCTTCGGTGAGCTGTTTTTGATTCATGCGAAGCACAGTTCTGACCCAGACAGACATGACCAAATACGTGCTGACCGGGGCGACAGGCGGGCTCGGCTCACAGGCACTGCTCTTCCTGCTGCACCTCGTTCCCGGTACGTCCCATCGATGGTACGCACTGTCCGCCACCCTGACTCTCCCCAGCCTCCGACATCGTCGTCTCGCTGCACAACCCCGCCGGCGCGTCCCCGACAATCGTCTCGTCCGGCGTCGAGGTCCGCAAGGGCGACTATGCCGACCCTGCCTCGCTACGCACCGCCTTTGCAGGGGCCGACAAACTCTTCCTCGTCTCGTACCCGTCCATCGCGCATGAGCTCCGCGTGCGCATGCACAAGAACGCGATCGACGCCGCGCACGCCGCCGGGATCAAGCACATCTACTACACGAGCCTCGCGTTCGGGTTCGGGGCGCAGCGCGCGCTCGTGCCGCCCGGCGAGCAGGAGAGCGTCGCGGAGGTGATGCAGGCGCACCTCGACACCGAAGCGTACCTCAAGCAGAGCGGGCTGACGTACACCATCATCCGCGAGGGCATCTACAGCGAGAGCTACCCGCTGTACTTTGGGTACTGGAGCGCGAGCGAGGGCACGGACGAGGTCGTCGTCCCGCACGGAGACGGCGCGATCGCGTGGGTGAGCCGCCCGGACCTGGGAGACGGCACGGCGAGGATCATCGTGGCGGTGCGTATCCTCAGCCCTCTCTGTACTGCGACTGACGGCCCCACAGGAGAGCGGGTACGAGAACCGCACGCTGCTGCTGTCCGGCACGCGCGTCGTCACGCTGTCAGCGCTCGCGTCCACGGTCTCCGCCCTCCTCAACCGGCCCGTGCACCTGAAGGTCGTCTCGGAGGACGAGTACGTCGCGGCGCACACCGGGCGGCCGGGGCCGCGCGGCGAGGCGGGCTTTCTCCGCAAGTGGGCGACGACGTACCGCGCGCTGGGGCGCGGCGAGTGTGCGGTGGCGGACCCGACGCTGAGGGAGATCCTCGGGAGGGAGCCGACGCCGTTTGAGGAGACGGTGAGGGAGATGTTGGGCGTGGGCGCGGAGGGTGCGGTGGATCGGTATGCACGGTGACGGTCATGTATGTACGAGTATACAGAAGTAAAATTTCCAGCCATATCTTACAACGCCCGTCGACGACTACGAGGAGAACGCACAACATTTTGGTGAGAAGGATCCAGACATCGAATGTACAGACCGCTGCTTGTTGGGCCGCCGCGCTGCACGTGGCTGGCGGCGGCGCTTAGACACTGGGCGTGCACCGACAATCGCTCGTCCTCGACGTCGACCATGACGGTGGCCAGTACTTGTTGCTCACCTGCTGCTCTGTTCGCTCGTCTGGCCGATGTCTGCGCTCGTCTCCTCGTCTATGTGTGTTGCTTGCTGGCTGCCTGTGTCGACCTTGCCTGCGAGCTGCTTGCGACCAGTCAGGAGCACGCGTGTTCAAGGCCGAGTATGAGAACAGAGAGGAGCACGCGCGGTCACGGCACTTAGGTGAGGGTGCGATCGCAGCGCGCAAGGCCGTCAGGGAGACAGCTCCGACGCAGACCCATGCCAACCGCAGGTGCGCGGTGTGCAAGGTACGTTTATGTATACTGCAAAGTATGATCTACTCTCCTTGATTTGCCCTCCCACACAACCTCCCCGCACACTGCGTCGCTTCCTCTCCTTGTCCCTCGCAATGTCGCCCTGGCCCGCAGCGCTCGCGTCAGACTCCTCCGACAGGCTCGCGAGGCTGCCCAGGCTGGATCTGTGCCGCAGGACAGATGCCAGAATTGCCACGCGACGCCAACATAAGTGAGGCCATGGCAGGATGGGCGCAGACAACGCGCCTTTGAAGCTCCACCCTCCCTCACGCTCCTTTGACCATCCTCGACCCCGCTCGCACATTGATAGGCTCCGCTGGATTCGACGTCCAACTTGCACTCGCCCATCACGACCATCATCCGCATAACTTACCACCAGCGTCGAACGGGTCGCGTTCGCTCGCGCTCGTGCTCACGCGACAAGACATCGCTCCCACGTCCTGGCCTTCTGCCAGTCCAGTTCGGACGCGCTCGAAATTTGACGTTCTGACATTCTGACGCTCTGACGTTCTGAAGTTCTGACTCACCTCTTGCACAAGTGTTCCTCGCCCAGGGCCTCAGGCTCGGGCTCGGGCTCATGTTCCTCCCGTCGCTCTCCATCGTCGGCCACCATTTCGCGCACGCCGTGCCCTCGCCGTCGGCATCGCCATCAGCGACTCGAGTGCCAGCGGGGTTGTTTTCCCCATCATGCTCAACCGGTGCGTCTACCTTCTCGCCGCCGTCCGTCAACCCCTTACAATGGCTGCGATCCGTGTCCGCAGGTTGTTCCAAGATCCTACTGTTGGCTTCGCGAACGCGGTGCGCGCGAGCGGCGCGGTCGTCGGCGGGTGCCTCGTCGCGGCTAACTGCCTCATGCCCGCGCGGCTCCCGCTGAAGCGCGCGGTTCGTATCGCGGAGAAGGACGGCTCGAGGTGCGCAGCAAGGCTGGAAGGCGTGGCGCGGCATCGTCTGGGACGGAGTGTACTTGTGGACTATATGCGGGTGAGTGCCGGTGTGTATGCGGTGTCGGCTGCGTGTGCTGATCGACGTGCATGCATAGAGCATTTCTGACGAGCATAGGGGTGTATGTCCCGCGTGAGTGGTCTGGGCGGCGCGCGCTTGGCTCAATGCTAATTGCAACCTCGCCTTGCAGTTTTCTATCTCCAGCTGTTCGCGGTGGACCACAACGTCAACTCGTGTATCACGACCTACTCCGTGCGTCAATCTTCCACTTGGCTATGAGCTTTGCTGACGGGACAATGCTCCATCTACAACTAATAACCTGTCTCCAGCTTGTGATCCTCAACGCCGGAAGTACACTCGGGCGGCTCGTCCCCACCTTCCTCGCGGACAAACTCGGCGTGTACAACATGCTCGTGCCCGCGATGGCCGCGTGCGCCGGGCTCATCTTTGCCATCTTCGGCGCGACGAACGGGCCGGGCGTCATCCTCGTCGGGCTGATCTTCGGTTTCGTGTCGGGTGCGTGTGAGTGTTACTACGTATACCGCGTCGGGATCCAGCGAGGCGCTGACGGTGCTTGACTGCGATACAGACATCTCGTTGATCCCTAGCTTGCTCGTGCAGCTATGCAGAAATATGGGAAAACTAGGGTGCACTTCGAGTTTGCTTCGCCTGGCGCTCACGCGTGGCGCTGATGCACATCTGCGACTCGGACAGCGTGAAGATGGGGCTCGCATATACCGCGGTGGCTGCGGCGAATCTCATCGGGAACCCCATCGCGGGCGCGTTGCTGCGCACGAGTACGGGGGGGCCATTGACGTGGTGGCGCGCGATCGTGTTTACCGGCGTAAGCAGCTCTCCTCTCATCAGTCTGCCCCGCTTCATCATTCACTGTCACACGCGCGCTGACTTTGTGGCTTGGGTTGCAGTGCGTTGCGGCGGTCGGGGCGGCCGTGTATGGCGTTGTCGAGATCACTGTTCATCAAAGGGCGAGGGAGGGATGGGCGGAAGGTTTGAGGGGGCTGTAGTCATGTCGTGGGGATGCGATGTCGTGGCTCCAGTTCCCATTCTGCGCACAGTCGGCTATGGTTGAGGCGAGGTGAGAAGAGGTGCGTCTGGCGTGATTAGCCATGTGGGATGTAAACGGGATCATGCGCTGATGTTAGACGTTCCAGTGGGCGCGATTGGTTGTTCGTTGTTCGCAAAAGAACTCGGCGGTCGTCGTCTGACGTTCAATCAAGAATAGGATAGATGAAGACCACCCGGGCCGGGAACTCGTCGTTGCAAGCGCGTGCAGGATTTCCGTACATGTGGGTCCTTGTAGGTGACGTTCGCGTCTTCGATCACTCCGGGCGTCGGCGTTGAATGCGGGTTAGATTGCCGCACCCTGCCTTGCCTTGTTTTGTCGTGGGCGTCGAACACATGCTATCTCCGTATCATCTCATCTCCTTCGTTGATCACACACAGGACTCCGCGTCACGCCACATGCCCATAACGAAGCCTCGCACTCTGCCTCCTGCATGCACTGGAAACTCGCGCGTTCACACACTATTTTTTGCACAGTACAAGTCCGTTCGGATATATACCCGTCTTCATCTGCATCTGCACTCGCATCCTCTGTCGCATCTCTGTCACCATAGCATGTTCTCATATCTATGTCTCCTCGTGCATACATCCCAATCCCATTTACCCGTACATCATGGTTTCATTGCTCGTACTAGCAGTATGTGTTATCTGTCTTTGATCCTGGCCTGTCTGCATCATCATCATATTCTTGCACCTGGCTCTGCGGAACCCATACACCTTCTGGAGCCATGCTCTTTATAGGGTGTATGTTATCACCGTTTCCTATTGAGCCTATGCTCGTGTGACATGCAGGGCAGTAATAGTGAGACAAACAGTGGTTGACATGCAGAACCATGTTTGTTCATATTTATAATCCTACAAAAGCATGCCTATCTCACACCTTAGCTTCCATCCACATGCTCCCAGGGACAGAAGTGGTACATCATGTTTCCAGCTGATACTTCCAGGCCAGTGATGGTTGTACAAGGTTGATTACCCAATTTTTCCTTATGAAGCAACAGGAGCATGTGATACCAATTAAAGTTCAAACCCAGCTGCCCTGGGCTGAAATAGCCACATTCCACTGCATCGTGGCTGAACCACTCTTGAACTACAACCACTACCTTCCTCATTTGGACATTAACAAACTGCCAAGCACATCTAGGGAGAGCACTATGGATGTAAGCTGGAGTTGCCATTCCTCTAGATGGCAAATTGATGGAGGATGCCCAGAACCTTGCAGTCACTCTAGCCAAACAATTGGAGGCCAGCATGATACCACATCATGCCTCCACTAGTTGGAAGACCATAGTTGAGGCAGTCAGGCACCCAGCTGTGGGAGCCATCCCTGTGAAGATTGTCAGGGATGGCAAGGAGATCACTGAGTACTTCATCACTCCCAAAGTGGACAAGGCACTCAAAGAGCTGAAGCTAGTGAGTGCTAAAACTGTATCTATTTCTGCATTAATCCTCTCAATGAGAGGATTCAACATTCTGACAGTCACTTCAATAATTTGTCTAATCATTTTCCTCTTGCCAGGAAATTGTGAAGCATGCCCTCATGTACCAATCCAAGCTGACCTGCCCCAATGAAGATATCCCCCAAGGGTACTCTGAGGAGCAGCTTCTGCTGTATGCTGCCAGCTGGGGCATGGACACGTGGCCTGTGGCTAGTGGCCAGCAAATGAATGACTACATGGCAAAGGAGGAGGCTGAACACTCCATGGCTGATGGCAAATGGTAAGGGTCTTACATTGTACTGGCTGGTCTTGTCTTACTAACAAAATCTGCAGATTCATGGATTGGAGCTGGATAGTCCCAAGTTGAGGAGTGTGATGACTGAATATGTGTAGCTCCACTGATATGAATATTCTGTGATGAAGCCCAATTTTACAGTCTGAGATAATTGAGCACTGTCCAAGGATTTTTCTGGTGAACTCATATCATTGTGCTGAGTTCTCACAGTTGATTGAATCCTGTCATTGATCAGACCATGTACCACAACAATAGACATGTTATACTGATGCATCATGTATGTATTTGTGTTATATGAGATGGAACACTGTTGTGTGAATCCTGTCAGCAAACGGATTCATTCATATTAGTTATCTACTCACTGTAGGAATGGGGCAGTAGCAGCAGCTGCAGGGACCTGCAGACCCCAAAAGGGATGCTGCAGACACCTGCAGACACCTGCAGGTCCCAAAAGGGCAGGCACAGACAGCTGCAGACACCTGCAGCCCCCAGAAAGGAAGCTACAGACATGCAGCTATGCACACTTCACAGCCTGAGTAATGTTGCACAATGTCTTCAGTCAGCAGATCCGCTAACATGAAGCAAAGTCACAGAATCTGCACAAGTGATTCCTCTCGACGCACAGATTCACTGCCATGAGCACCCAATGCAATGATTGCACACATGTCCCATATGCTGAGATGAGCCATTGATCCCACTACAGTGTTAATCCTCTCGTCGCAAGGATTCATCATCTGGCAAACAATCTCAGGAAACAAGGCTAACTCAATCATGACAGTAGCTTGATCCCAGTGAATTGTCTCAATGAACACATTCACCACCAGTGCCATGAAATGCTCCACACACATGTCCAACAGGCTGAGGTGGCTGCAACAGTATTTGCATCCCAGTGTGAATCCTCTCGTCGCATAGATTCAATGTCAAGTGTGATAGCACATGGATTGGCCCTGAGACTTCAGTCTATCATATATAAGGACCACACACCAAGTGCCAGAGCAAGTGCTGTGAGAGGAACAGCTGCAGCTGTGGAGATCACAGAACCCAAAAAGGAAGCTGCAGACAGCTGCGGAGACCTGCAGCTCCTAAAAGGGATGCTGCAGAGACCTGCAGGACCCAGAAAGGAATCTGTAGACATGCAGCTGCAGCTATGCATATTCTAAGGGTATGACAGCCTGAGTGACATCTCAAAGCATGCACACCTTTGAATCCTCTCGACGAGCAGATTAAACACCATGACCACCAAATGCATTTGCAGACATGTCTCATAGGCTGAGGTTACTGAGACATTGTTTGCATAGCAGTTTGAATCCTCTCGTCGCAAGGATTCAAAGTCTGCTGCAACAGGCCATTCTCAGTAAGACTGGACTTGAACATGATTCACTTATAGTGGCAACATGAAGCATACAGACATCACAAGTGTTTGTATCAACTGAAGGACCCATGGACATGTGGATACAATGCTGCAAGGCCATGGATGGATGCCACAATGACAACAAATACAAATCAATACCAGCAAATAACAACAAAGAGAGCTGATATATATACAGGTACAGCACATTCATGAGCAGACCAAACACATTCTCAACAGTCCACCCGAGCTGCATATTCCCCGTTTTCAATGGAAACCCAACACCGGCCAGTGTAACGGGTTTTGACGACATCAGCCTCTTGGCCGACATCTAGCAGGATTTATTGGAAATGCACTGGCTGACGGAGACAACAATGTCGCAGACCCACACATAACCACAGCCAGTGTTGCCCCATATTTGTTCGTCAACGGGCCGGTGATGTGGCCCAATATTGTCAATGCACTGGCCAGTGAAGTGTCCCAATGTTGCTAATGCACCGGCCGGTCATGATGAATGTGTATACTGTTGAACTTCAACTGTTTTATGTGTTATCACACGGGATAGGACTTATCCTTACCCATTATGGACTTATGTTCTACTACGCTACATGTTATGTACATTCTTTTCGGATTTGATCCAGACCTGTAGCACATGATTAGATCTAGACCTTGATGGAACATTCCACCGCTTTCCAGCATGTTCCACCACATTCCTGATTGCATTGTATTGCATCATTGAGCACATCGCTGTTCCAGTCCTTTCCATGACATTCCATTCATGGTGCAATATCGCCTCATCCTTGTGTATTTGCTCATTGCACTGTAAGGGTGGCGCCGTAGGCGCCGGGATACATCGCACAAGCGCTCATCCTGCGTCCAAATAAACATATCTTTTCTTTTGTTTTTCTTTTCCACTCACTTTACTTACTCATCCACGACTCGGTCTAGACTCCTTCCGTATTTGTTTGTGGCTGCCCTCGGAGTGGCAGCTGTGCCAGCCCAAGTGGCGGTCTGTGCCACAGCTTGCCACTCGTCCTTTGTCCCTATGACTCATCTCGCTTATGTTACTCATATCTTCACTCGATTCAGTCCATTCTCGCTCATGTATAAATACCGTACGTACGACGGGCAGAGAGCCCAAGCAACGAGATGAGACTTCGCCCACTCATCCGCTACCCGCCCGCTAACGCCTACCGCGCTCAACGCCGACGTCAACGAACCCGGTTTCCTCACATTTTTTGAGTGTTCCTTTTTATCTCGTTTCCATGTAACCCCCCCACTCGTGACGGACTCATTAATAGGGGTCAGTTAGGAATTAATTACAAAAGAGGGTACCGGAATTTCGGGCTGAAAGTTGGTATGTAGGACGTCTATATCATGTAGATGATGGGTGCAAAGTTTCAGGGAAATCGACGGACCGGTTTTTGAGCAGTGGGCAATTCTTTTTGTTAATAGGCGCATTTTTGCTATGTGCAGAGCCACAACAACAGCACTTGGCAGGAAGCTTGTTTAAGACAAAAGGCTTCATTTGTATGTGTGAACATTGGTGCCAAGCCGCTTGGCAATTGGAGGTCTGATGCCGGTGCTATGGGTGAAAAATGTGTACCATGGGCAGGAGGGCATATTCTAGGAGACCAAGGAAGGGGATTTGGGGGTAGCTTCTTTATAGCTCATATGATCCATTGGTATGTAGGACCATGGGTACGAAGTTTGGGAGCCATAGCTGCAGCCGTTCCTTCTTGGCTGGCGGGCATCCCAGCCAAGGGGGGAGGCCACAACCACTAACATGTGAACCATTATGATTTCGGGGTAGGTTCTTTATAGTCAATATGATCCATTCATATGTGGGATTACAGGTACCAAATTTGGGAGCAATAGCTGCAGCTGTTCTTGTTTGGTTGGCGGGCATCCCAGCCAAGGGGGGAGGTAATGACCACTTGAACCACTACAATCTCGGGGTAGATTCCTTATCATCAATATGGTCCATTCCTATGTAGGAATACGGGTACCAAATCTGGGACCCATGTCTGCAGCCATTCTTAATCTGTTGGCGGCCTGTCAGCCAAGGGGGACGGCCATGGCCACCGGAGAACACTGAGTTTCATTTCCCTCGCCCATATTTGGCCATGGTCTGGCTCAAGACAAGTGCATTTCCCTTTTCGTCAAACACCACCGCCCATCAGTGGCCAATTCGTCGGTTATGATCATGTGCATGGCGATGAGGATGGTATATAAACCTGGCCGCTGTCTGACCGCCTCCCTCGTCTCTTTCCCTCCTTCCCCCACCATCCCTCGTCAACAGTAAGTAAATCTCATTGTTAAGCGTTACAAGCCGAGCTAACAGTCGATTAGACAACATTTCAATGTCTTCTAACAAGGCTGTGGTGCCCCAGAAGCAGACGTCCTTGAAGCGCAAGGCTGAGGACAACTTGCCCGTGTATGTATTCATTTGTTGTATCATTAGATCGGTCACTTATTTGCTTGTTACAGTCGTTACCAGAAGAAGGCAAAGGTGGTCTTGACGCCGGAGCAGCAAAGGCGGAAGTGGCGTAAAGCGCACCCTGCTGTACGCCCTGACATGATCATGTCTTCGGTTCCAATCCACGTGCTTGGGCGCCGCCGGAGATGGTGGGTACCTGGTGTCCCACGACTTCCCCCATTGGACTGGGTCCTGCATCAGGAAAAACACTCGGGAGCGCTGACAGGTTGGCGGTCATACCAACACTATTCAATCATGTTCAATATGTTGAGACCTAATTGCAATGTACACATGTTAACGTAACCAATTAGATTTAATCTACTGATCTTCAAACACGTTGGAATGGCTTGTGCATCACCATAACTCTTGCAAGAGGCACTACTGCTCCCTAGAGAGTGCAAGCTTGCTCTTGGCTATGTAGCTGCCGTTGTAGCTCAGAATTCTTAGTCAAGCCTATATGCTGTGGTGCGTATGTCCCTCCGCTAGTACGCACATATGCATGGTGCATGATGCTGCATTTGGAAATCTCCGACTCGTCGGGTATAGTAGTACCGTGAATGCACACATGGATGGTCATGAGCAAGTCACTGGCAGTTCATCATTGTCCATGACATGCGCGTTGGGTACTTACTACCTACTACATGTTATTGTTGCATATAATAAGGCAAGCTAGAGAGAGTGCGTTTGGGAGCTAGATACAACTTGAATGTTACAACGTATTATACATTTGAAGGTTCTGGTGCTAAAAGTCCAAGTCGGCCTCAGCCTCGTCATCACCGTCAGTGTCCACGCCCGCCGCATCCGAGTCCATATCGCTATCAAGATCCCGCTCCTTGCGCCCGCAACCCAACACTCGAAGGTCCTCCGGCACCGCAGGTACAACAATGGCTCCCGGCTCATGCAGAAGCGGTCAGACAGCGCACGTACCAAGGGGCGCCCCGAGGTTTCTGACCCTCCAGCTCGCTTGCATGACTTGGCGTTGGGCTCGCGACCCCACTGGCCAAGTCCAGGATGCGTCGATGAAGTCGAACTTCATCGAACACATGGGCGCCGCGAAAGCTCTCTGGCCCGTGGCGTAGGCATGCGCGAAGGAGGTTAGGGTCACCACGGACCGCTTGATGACGGGCACGGACTGCAGAGGCAGCGCGAGGTGAAGAGGGAACACGGGGCGGAGAGAGCGCGGTACGAACGTTTCGGCCGTAGGATCGTAGACGTCGAGGGTAAAGTGAGGATTTTCGGGTGATGGAGCATACCCAACGGCTCCGATGTACCTGTTGAGCGTGCGCACGGCCTGGTGGAGGAGCGGCTGCTCCGCCCCGTGGCCGTTGATGACAATGGCCTCGCCATTGGGATCGATCTCCCCCAGGAGGGGGATCGACACGGGGCCGTAGCCGTCCTAGGGCCAGAAAACAGCATTAGTCACCCAGATGAGCATCGAAAGTGATACAGTACTCACCTGTACGTACACCAAGCCTTCTACAATCGCGGTGCGTCCTTGCGCAGCCGGGCTATCCTCCAGGGACCTATTGAGGAGGGTTTTCAGAGATGGCGGCGGGCTCTTGTAGAAGGCCGGCACGGTGGACATGCAGATCCACCCGCCAAACTTCGCGGGTGGGTTGCGGAGCTTCGCCACCTGCGCACGCGCCTCCCCGAGGGTCTCCATCGAGGGTTGGATTCGACTGCGCTGCACCGGGCAGCCAGTCAAATCATAAGCTAGGCACTTCACACGATCTGAGCAATCAAACAATCCTTGACGGAGGGAGCAACTCACATATTCAAAGATCTCTCCATAACGGCCTCGCTCAAAGCAAACGACGGTGACATGGCGGAGCTCGCCGCACAGCTTGCATATCCTGGACAGCTTCGCAATGTCCTTGTAGCGGGCTGAGCTGACCACCGCCAAGATATCAATGAGACGCTTGTCTACGGCAGACATTGAGGCAGCAGCGGAGAGCAGAGGTGTGTTGTGGAGGGTTGAGGGACGCGTGGAGAGTTGAGGGACGCAGATGCTGGCTGTTAGGAGCCGTTTGGATGTGTTTGATCACTCTCCCACCCCAAGCGCCGAGTTGGTCCGGAACCTACGATTTGGGCGGAGCGCGCAAACACAAAGATATACAGTACTCTACCAAAGTGTTTGGTATGCATATAAGCCAGTCCAATTATTTACATGGAATCGACTGGCTGTCTCTAACACCGTATTGGAGGACCAGTCATCCGGTACAGTGCCCGATGGTCCATCCGGGAAGCACGGCGCAAGTTGGCACGATTGACGTATTTGAGTTAACGGTATGATTTTTCCTTGCGGAAGTCCCTTCGACGTCAAAGGGGGTTTACTGACGGTATACATCAAATGTGTAGGATCGGGGCTTGATGCAAAACGCGAGTACCACTCGACGTACGCGAGAGGACCGCTGGGCCACCACGACGGGGCAGTTTGGCCCCTAAATCGCTCGGACAGAGTCTTTGGGAGGGGAAAAATGATCTTGACCCTTGCAGCCCTGGTACCTATGCCGTAGGTTTAATGGCTCGTCCAATCGAATACAAATCCATCACTTACCTATCACGCCGGTGGACTCCGCGTCGCCCTTGTCAAGAACAATAACCGTGTCGAAACGAGCCTTCTGATGCTTTGTGGGACGTGCTGGGATTGCCTTTACGGCGTCCAGCTCTTCTCTTCCATCTGAAAGCTCGATTGGTTTGAATTTGAATTGGTGGTAAACGTCGACCCTTTCAGAAGGGAGGAACGTTTGCGCCAGATCCGCTTGACCGAGACGTAGTTCCGGAGGCTGGATGTCGTTGATCAACTGGACCAACGCAGCGGTGAATCCAGGGGCACCGTGTTTGTCCTGAATTCGACCGACATGCTGGTGAGGGCTGGGTGCGTATTTTGCTATCTTGACAGAGGTACCTGCGTCCGCGGCGGGCGAAATTCCACCCGGACATGGGTTCTCCGCGCTCGCCTCCTCCGAGTCTGCATCCGCCGTGTCAACCTCCACATCCTCCTCCTCCTCCAGCTCCTCCTCAACCTGACGTTCCTTCTGGAACACCTCGTACAACATCATCTTCTCCTGACGCGTAACCCAATGCATCATCTGCGGAAACTCGTCGCGATGATTTGTGGCGCGCCAGGCATCTTTAGCGAGGTCGATATGAAGTCTTTCGAACATCTCTGTGTTGTAGTTGTCGGTGGTTCCAAAGAGGCGAATGGATTCCACGTAGTGCAGGAGAGAATGAAACTTTGGTATGTTGAGGTGGTCGCGTATTGTTACGCGAAGCGTGACACCTAGAGCACTAGCTCTCAACCTAACCCTAAACGTAGGGACCTTAGGTTCTAATCGTCCTTGGATGGGGAGGATGGTCGAAGACGCTGCTAAGTCCGTCTAGCAGGTCGAGCGGGGAGTTTCTGATATCCAAGGAGCTGGTGAAGCTTCAATAGATAACCAGGTCGAACTGAGGTTCGACCGCTACTGTACACTGGTCTTATATACATGGGGAGTTCAGGGCAGGTCCTGGACGAGTCACAACTACCTAGCCAATAGGAGCGCGGGGGAGTGAGTCATGACGAGTCAGGGACCGAGTCATAAACGATGAGTCAGGTATGAGTAAGAGACGAGTCACGACGAGTCATACTGAGTCAGAGATCACGTGAACTGCCCCGGGTTGGACCGGAGCGAACAGCGAAGGAGTCCGAAGACTAGAAGCGTAGCGTCATGGGGTTGGGCCCATGCTAAGGTAGTACAACGGTCAAGCGCAAAATAAAGGAAAACAAACGTTGACGTAACATAAGCCCCTTCCTAGAGTCGACGTCCTCGTCGACTTTTCTAAGCTTGATCAGGGGGGGGCAAGAATGTCGTACTCCCATCACGATGCCTGCGCAGTTGAGCAACCGCGATCCCCGAGTCGGTAGAGACGAGGTCCAATACCGTGGACTCCGGCGAAGGTTGGAAGGATGACGTGGGCGAAGTGGTCAGTTGGCGGAGAGGAATGCGGTCCATTCCTTCGACCGGTTCGTAGGCGGGGAGCGGGAGTGGGTTGGCATCGTCGGGAGGCTCGTTCTCGTCAACCTCCGAGGGGTTCGGGGTCTCGAGGTTCGATCGAGTAGAGACGGGAGAGGTAGGTACCGTCCCCAGGACAGGGTGTGGATGCGGGGTATCAGGGCGCCGACTCTCGTTATTCTCCCGGCGTTCACTAGGTGGAGGGCGGGCCCCATAGAGCTGAGTCTGGTCAATGTAGGGTTCCTCCTCGTAGTGGAGCTCGGTGAGGGCGTTACGAGCTTCGAGGCGACTCTCGTAGACACGGACAAGGGCGGTGGATATGTGCGAGGTCATGTCATGGGCCCTTGCCGGGTCGGCAAAGGCGCCATTGATACGGCCGTGGAGGACGACATACCACTGATGCGCGTTCTCGAGGGTGATTCGTTTTGCTCGGAGGTACGGGGGAAGGAAGTCCGTTGGTCGGGATGCGATGAGGGATCGGTTTCCGGCGTAGAGTCTGTCCGCGCACATCGTCCACATGGCTGCCACCGGTTGTGTGAACACTCCCCCTCTCAGGAGGTCGGTCAGAGAGCGGAGGTCCGGCGGGAAGGTGGGGGCCTCGGCTTCGTTGGCCGAGCAGAGGGACTCGACGTGTCCCGGCTGACGACGATTGCAGCGGGGGCAACGGTAGTGGGGGCAGTCGACGGTGCGGTGGTAGGAGATGTTGGTTCCATGACAAACGGTGCAGGGGGAGTAGTTGGTTACGATACGGGCGAAGTCTCGGGCATTGATGTCGGTGAAGGTAGGGGAGACCACGAAGTCGCGTGTGTACTGGATGTCGTTGACAGGGACAAGCGACCTGGCGACGGACTTCATCGCAGGGTGGTCCTCGAGATCCTTGAACCTGCGCATCAACCTCCGCGCCGATGCATTCCTCCTCTCGGCATAGAGGTGGACGGCATCCTCCATGAGGTCCTGCTGGACCCAGACGTCTGCTGCGGCGTCGTAGAGGTCGGCAAGGGAGTCCAGTGCATCGAGAGCGACACTGGGGTCGTTGGAGAGTGAACCGTTACGCTCGAGTGCGGCGACGAAGGCGTTCGGCGCCGAGAGCACCTGTGAGGCGAGGGGCCAATTGAGGTGGCCTCCCGGGAGTGGGCGGCAGCGAAGGAGGGAGTCGAAGAGGGAGGCTGGTGCTGCGGGGGTTGTCTGGTCGAAGAGGCCGGCCTCGGTGGAGGCCGAGATGTAGGTTTGCACCGGCCTTCGTGGCCTTCGGTCCTGACTAGGAAGTGGCATCGGTGGCACTTGTGGTAACGGGGGTCGAGTGGGAGACGTTGCTTGCGGTTCAGGCCGAGATAGGGGAGCTGGTTGATGGTCCACGCGTCGTAGTAAGCCTGGAGGGAGAGGTCGTCGTAGGCAGCGGTGGAGGGCATAGAGCTCAACTCAGCAGTTGCAAGCGTTGTCGTCTTGGGGTCCGAGTCTCACCACTCCAAGACGGCTCTTCTCTTTATACTCGTAGAGGAGTCGGAGATGGTGCGCGCGCTTGTACTCATCAAGGGTCTCTTCCCCTGTGCCCAGGAAGACGTCTTCGGGTTCCCACGAGTTCTCACTGGGAGGGTACCCTTTCCACTTCACGAGGTACCGGCGTCGGCTTGCCGTGCCCTTGTGACCAAGGATAGCTTCGAATTCCCAGGAGTTTTCTCCGTCTACTTCGTCCGGGGGAGGTTCTGTATAGGTCGGGCCGTGTTCCTCGGTCTCATTGTACGGGGATAGGAGACCGGCGTGGAATACAGGGTGGATTCGCCATTGCGGAGGCAGTTGGAGGCGATACGTCGCTCTTCCCATGACCTCGGTGATCTTGAAAGGACCTTCCTTCTTAGGAGCTAGTTTCCTTGTGGCGTAGGGGAGGCGGAGGTGCCGCGTGTCGAGCCATACCTGCTGATCCTTCTTGAAAGCAGGTGTGCGGTCCTTGATTCTCTTCTCAATGACTCGTTGCGCAGCTTCTAGTGCGAATGCGGCTTCTTCTCGGGCTTTCTGTAGCCGCTTGAGTCGTTCTTCCGTGGTCGGGGAGTCAGCAACTTCGGTGATGTGGGGGATTCCTCGGGGTTCATATCCCATCATTGCGTAGAATGGCGACATCTTGATGGCGGAATGGGGTCGGGAGTTGTGTGCGAACTCGGCATCGGGGAGCATCTCGTCCCATGTTTCAGGGTTGTTCGCGCAGAAGATTCGGAGGAATATCTCTAGTTCCTGGTTGGCTCGTTCCGTCTGGCCATCAGTCTGAGGGTGGTACGCTGTGGAGAGTGCGCGTTCGATTCCGGTCAGGCGGCAGAGTTCTCCCATGACCTTGGATGCAAACTGAGGGCCGCGATCGGAGATGAACTTGCGTGCGAGTCCGAAGCGTCGGTACACGTGGTCGTGGTTCATCTTGGCGGTTGTTTCGGCATCCACCTGGTCCGTGCATGGGATGAAAATTACCCCCTTCGTAGAGTCGTGGTCCACCACGACATAAATAGCATTATGTCCGCGGGGAGTCTCGGGGAGTGCGGTGATGAAGTCCATTGTTTGGCATGAGAACGGTGTGGCGGGGTGTTGTGGCGGGATTGGGATGAGAGGAGTCACTGTGGGATGCGTGTTCGGTTTCATCTGCTGACAGATTCCACATCCCTTGACGTATCGTGCGATGAATTGTCCCATTCCAGGCCACCAGAAGTCGCGTTGCACGAGGGTGGTCGTCTTGTGGATGCCCGGATGTCCTGCGGAGGGGAGCTCGTGGTACAAGCGTACCACGTTCCGTCGGAGTCCCGCATCCGGAGGAACATACACTCGTGATTGATACCATACCAGGTCTCCGTCCGTCTGCCAATCCGTAAGCGAGGTCTTCGCAGGTGCAGGTCCTTTGCCAAGGAGAGCATCGAAGGCCTCCTTTACCATGGGTTCCTTTTCATGGCAGTCTCGTAGGCGATCGAGGAGGTCCGCGTTGATGGCTCGCACGAAGAGCTGGGGGGCTAACATTACGATGTCGTCGTTGTCATCAGCCCCGGTATCATGGTCACTGCGTCGGGATAGAAGGTCGGCGATGGTCATTTGCGTTCCAGGGACGTGTGCCAGTTCATAGTCGAATTCGCTGAGGAACAGCGACCATCGTGCTTGTCGTCGATTGAGCTTCTGCGCGGTGCGCCAGTAGGTCAAGTTACGGTGGTCCGAGCGGATTTGGAGCTTGTGCGGGCTACCTAGGAAATAGTGTTTCCAGGTCTCCAGACCGCGTATGATGCTGAGGAGTTCGCGGTCGTAGATCTCGTAGTTCCGCTCGGCGGGGTTCAAGGACTGGGAGATGAAGCCACAGGGGTGCAAGTCCCCGTTTGCATCACTCTGTAGCAGGACACCGCCGGTAGCAAACTTCGAGGCGTCGCATTCGAGAGCAAATGGCCTGGTTTCATCTGGCATGACCAAGGTGGGAGCACGGGTAAACTCGTGCTTCAGATCCTCAAAGGCGAGTTGTTGCTCCTCGTCCCAATGCCATCGTACGTCCTTCTTTGTGAGGTCCACTAGGGGTCGTGCACGCTCAGAAAAGTGGAGGATGAACCGTCGGTAGAAATTCGCAAATCCGACAAAGGAGCGGACTTGCTTGACTGATTCGGGTACGGGCCAGTCAGCGATTCCGCTCACTTTCACGGGGTCCATGGCAATGGTGTCCGGTCGGATTATCATTCCCAGGAATTCCACTTCAGTGACGTCGAAGTGGCATTTCTCGGGTTTGAGATAGAGGTCGTGGTCCTTGAGGCGCTGGAGGACTCGTCGAGTCCGTTCGTGGTGTGTCGTAGTGTCCGCGGAGTAGATCAGGATGTCGTCCATGTAGATGACTAGCCAGCCTTCAGCTAGCATATCTTCGAAGATGGAGTTCATCATCCGTTGGAACGTCGAGGGCGAGTTGCATAGACCGAAAAACATGACCGTGGGTTCGTATAGTCGTGGCGGACCCTGGTTGGATCCGGGAACCGCGAAAGCTGCCTTCCACTCATCGCCCTCCTTGATTCGGACATTGTTATAGCCGGCGCGCAGATCCATCTTGGTGAAGATCTTTGCACCTTTAAACTTGTCCATGAGGTCTGAGATCAGGGGGAGGGGGTAGCGGTCTTTGACCGTATTCTCGTTAAGCTTTCGGTAGTCCTGACAGGGTCTCCATGTTCCATCTTTCTTTCCAACGAAGAAGAAAGGACTGGCGATCGGAGAGTTGGAGGGTCGTATGTAACCTTTCGACTCGTTCTCTTTCAAGAACTTGTCAAGTTCCTCGCGTTGAGCATGACTGAGAGGGTAGACCTGGGTCTTCATCTCCGAAAACCCCGGTTTCAGGTTGATCTCGTGGTCGTACTCGGTGTGCTCTGGGAGTCGAGATGCCGTTACTTTATCGAATACCGGGAGGAAGTCATGCAGATAGGGAGGGACGATTTCCTCAACCGTCTTCTGCTTCTTTCCGACCCACTCAGAGAGCGCTAGCTCAGTGGCTGTGGTGGTTCGTCCGATCGAAAATGCCGTGGGGATTAGTGCGCCGGTGCCGGTTCGTATCATCCGATTGATAGCATGCCTGGACGGCAGGGGCTCTGGGGTGTCTTCGTGTTCCTGCGTCAGTGGTGTTTCAACGAAAGCGAGTGTTGCCAAGTAGTTTGCACCAGGGGCATACGATGCCAGGAATTCGTCAGGGTCCAGATCTTCGGTCATGGACCGGAGTCGTGCTTCATAATCTTCCTCGCTCTCGAGCGGTTCAGGGTGTGGGTTCATAGGGGGGAAGTTGGGGAGTTCCTCAATTGGCTCGTCCAAGAGAGAGGTCTCCGCTACAACTTCCTTCTGAGGAGCATCTACAGCTCGCTCGTGTTCTTCTTCGGGAACATCCTCGACGGTCACTCGTCGAGGTGGGGTTGGTTCGCGGGGTTCTTCGGGGCTGCAGGCCCGATCGGGTGGTTCCTCAACTTGTCGGCGGATCCGATAGACGGGAGCGGGGGGTAGCTCCACTTTGACAGTTCGTAGGATTTCCGCCTTGCTAAGCTGTTCGTTCTGCTCGCGTTTGGCCCAGTACGTCTGGTCTTCAAACTCGAGCTCGCCTGTCTTCCAGTCGATGATGGGGTTCTCCTTCTGGAGCCATTCATGGCCTAGAATGAGATCCTGTCTTCCGATCTCGGCAATGTACGCCTTAACAAGCTTGGTTGTTCCCTTCCATCGGTAGCGAAGGGCGACGGCGTGCGATATGGTTCCCTTCTTGTTGGGAGTATCGTCTACGTTGAAGACCGGGATGGGTCGGACAAGGGGTACCGAGGGTAGGCGTAGTTTGATGACAAGACGAGGGTGGATGTACGTGGCCATTGCACCGCTGTCGATGAGAGCTTCCGTTTCGATGTCTTGATGCACTCCGATCACCATGAGAGGAAAGTAAAGGGCTTTGAATTGCGTGATTCCTGTTACTACATGGGATATGTGGAGTGCATAGGTGGGGTCTGGGCGCATCGATGACTCAGACCCACTCAAAAATCCTTCGACATTTGCTCAAAGAGCGGAGCACGTTCTTCGAGCGGGAGTTCCTGGAAGACTTCTCGTACATAGGCGGGAGTAACTTCTCGCACGTGGGTAGAGGAGGCGGGCACACGGCGTGGGGAAGTTCGGTTGCGCTGGGTGAACTTCGGGTTCTGTCTCTTCTCGGGACAGTTCCTGAGGAGATGTCCGGGTTTGTGGCATCCGAAGCAAAGGCCCAGTTCCTGGTGACGTTGCCGTTCCCTCTGATCCATAGCGTCGATCTCCATAGGCTCGTCCAATCGTCCGCTGCCTCGTCCAGAGGGGTAGGAGGAGCGATGGTTGTTACCTCCGCTGTTCCCTCCCTCGTAGTAATTGGTATTGTAGATCTGGCGGGAGTCGAGTCGGAGGACAAGGTCAAACCACCCTTGCAGGGTCGTGGGTGGTTCCATATTCATTGCCTTGTCAAGGAGATCACGGCGGATTGCCCTCTTGAAGAACCCGGAGAGGGTCTTATCGGAGAGGTCGGTTCTGGATGCAATGGATCGGAATTTGGGGATGAAGGCAGGGGTGGGAGTCTTCCCTTGCTTTAGGGTCGTGAGCATTATCGAGTCTCTGTCTCCTTCGGCATAAACGGGGAACGCCTTCAAGAAGGCCTCCTTGAAGTCTTTCCAAGACTCAAACGCATGCTTGCCCTCTTCTTGGGCATCGGCTTCTCCGTCCATGTGCAACTTCTTCCAGTAGAAAGCATCGCTGTTGTCGTCGATGAGGAGGAGAGCGTAAGCGATCTTCCGTTGATCGTTGGCATCGGCGTTGCCTGTTGCGCTGTAGTACATCTCGAGACGTCGGATAAACGGTTTCGCATCGGTAGCTTGTCCCTTGAACTTGTCAGGTGCGGGGACCTCAAGCTTGGTAGCCGTGCTCGTGCGGGTGGTAGACATTGCGTCGTCTGATTCGGGTTCGGATTCGGGTTCGGATTCGTTCGACTGCGTCTCGAGTTCCGGTTCGAGAGGCTTCTTCTCGACACCTGTAGCGAGGTTCGAGGAGTACTGGGTAAGGCTGGATGTGCCTACTTCGGGTACAACGTGTACCAGGGGGCTAGTTCCTACTGCAGGGGAAGTAGCTTCGTGCTTCGAGAGTTCTCGTCGGATAGCCGCTGGAGTCGCCGGCTTCGGTCGTTCGTTTTGGATCTTCCTGATCCGTTCGGCAGCCTTTCCTTTGGTGTCTAGGTAGGCGCGGGTCTGTTTCTGTTGCTCTTCGAGGGGAACAGATCCGGGGAAGAAGGCCCAAATGCGCTTCTCTCCTTCCTGTTCTGGTTCTTGCACAAACACAGGTCTGTGCTCACCGCTGTCCTTCTGATACTCGAAGAGGCGAAGGTCGTCGTTCCACCAGAGGTTCGGTAGGGTTGGGAGCCCGTAGGTGACGGGTTCGATCTCAACTCGGTAGTCCGTGGTGGATGGGGAGTCCCCTAGACGGAGGGGCACTCCGGAAGCGTGTGTGAAGATGTGTGGGCTCTGCGCCTGAGCAGGCGGAGCGTAAAGATCAGTTCGACCTTATGTTACGCGAAGCGTGACACCTAGAGCACTAGCTCTCAACCTAACCCTAAACGTAGGGACCTTAGGTTCTAATCGTCCTTGGATGGGGAGGATGGTCGAAGACGCTGCTAAGTCCGTCTAGCAGGTCGAGCGGGGAGTTTCTGATATCCAAGGAGCTGGTGAAGCTTCAATAGATAACCAGGTCGAACTGAGGTTCGACCGCTACTGTACACTGGTCTTATATACATGGGGAGTTCAGGGCAGGTCCTGGACGAGTCACAACTACCTAGCCAATAGGAGCGCGGGGGAGTGAGTCATGACGAGTCAGGGACCGAGTCATAAACGATGAGTCAGGTATGAGTAAGAGACGAGTCACGACGAGTCATACTGAGTCAGAGATCACGTGAACTGCCCCGGGTTGGACCGGAGCGAACAGCGAAGGAGTCCGAAGACTAGAAGCGTAGCGTCATGGGGTTGGGCCCATGCTAAGGTAGTACAACGGTCAAGCGCAAAATAAAGGAAAACAAACGTTGACGTAACACGTATGCCGAGTTTCACCAAGACGTCCTTGTGTTCGTGAAACGTCTTCAAAGCATCGGCTAGATATTTGAGAGTGTCGTCGTCGTGGGTAGGGTACTGGGCAAGGTATATGAAGTCCAGGAGAGATTGGAAGCAGAGCACCACGCACTTTGGTACCTTGCCAACAAGACATGCAAGGAGGATACGAGCCATGCCTTTACGCTCGGACCCGGTGATCTGCGCAAGGTTCGATACGCCGTTCTTGAAGTGCCGGACGCCGAATGCGGGAGGCATGGACCTGATTCGCTTATCCAGCTCCTTTTCACCAAGTAGCTCTTGGCACCAGGAAACGAGGTGCTTGAAGACACCCTGGTAGAGCTGATGAAGAACGTCGGGAGTGATAGAGAGGTGAATATCGGTGTAGGGCAAATCAGCCCAGAAAGGCGTGGTTGCCCCACCGACAACATTATGCGCTTTACGAAAAGCCTCGCGAGCTGCTTCACTGAGATCGGCTTGTTCCGCTGCCTGCCTGAGGATGCTCTCTGTGGCCTCGGATGTTCGAGGTTCAGCGGCGACGGGCTCCTGCAGCTTGTCGCTGGGACAATTGCATTTGGGACACGTTCCGTACTTCGAGCAAGTCACCAGACATTGCTCGGGATAGTCTGCAACATACGCCGCCAGAATAGGATGAACGCGTCGCACGGAACCATCGCCTCCGGTGACCTCGATACCGTTCACTCCAGCATGCTGAAGGGGCTTGAGAATCAATCTCATGGCCTCATGGAACAGGCGGTGAGAACGGGCCTTCTGTTCGCGTTTAGTGATCTTTTCACCATCGACTTTAGACACTGGGAGATAACCAAGAGGGATGCATGCGTGCATGGATGGTTTACGTCGAATAGCCCTCGGAATGTTGCCTAGTGTAAGATACACCGGATATGCCTGTTTATTGCCAGAGAACTGGGTTAGTTGCGTCTTGTCCGTGGAAATGATCACAGGTGCAACCGCGGCTCCTTCCGGTAGCAAAGTCTACGAAGGCATAGGGATTGAGAGCCTATCAGCAATGGATCTGTGACGAGACAAGGTGCGGACTCACCTGTACGGACTTCCACCATATTCCGGTCCACATCTCCATAAAGATTCTCTTAGTCTTTGTGCTGTCCGTGAACACGCGCCGCGGCCGGTAAACGATATCCTTAGCGTACGCTGGATTTCCCAGAAGGGCTTTGATAGCCTCTATAATGTCCCGATAACGCACAAGGTGGACGTCATCGGGACGATCTGGGAAAGCTAATGAAGAGGTTTTCCAAGAAGCTCGCTCCGGAATATCGTCGACTTTGAGGTAAAGCTGGCGGATGTCTTTGTATGAAAGCCCAAGCTTCTCAACAACCTGCGTGCCGCATATCAGATTCAAGCAGGCTTAAATAGTAGTATGAGACAGATACGTACTCCTGGGATGGACAGAAATCTATTCATTGAATTCTGTCCAACGTCCTCTCTCACAATCCACATGGCCACCCTCCAGTCCAGCTCCGATGCAAAACATCAGGGAAAACCGCCCATGTTCCCAAACATATTCCAACGTATTTTAACATAAAATAATCGGTTTCAACATGTTAGGCCTGCCGCAACATACTCAACAAAGGTACCCATGTTATAAGAGACGCTTGCTCAATGCAACATGTTTACGTGTTGTTTAATCAGTTCAGACATGTTATTGTGAATCCTTCAAACCGGTGAGGGGCTGTTGGGGCTTTTGGTTAAATTGTTTCAAGGGTGGTTCATTGGCACTTTAAGTCTGTTTCCCCTTGGTTGGTTGCCGTTCTAATAGTGACTTAATGTGTTTTAACCGGTTGAGAGTTGATTCGGCCTTATTTTGTTGTTCTTGGGTTGTCTCTGGGTTGGTCAATAATCGATCAAAATGTTTGCCCATCCGCTCCTGGTTGCTCCCAGTGGCTCTGAATTTGTCTCAACCAGTCAAATATACTGACGGCTTCCCCGGCTCGGCCCGTTGGTGCATATGCGTGGAATGATTCATGAATATAATGCGCGTGACGTGACGATAAGGGATACAGCAGATGGCAAAGATACAGTACGGACGGTGCGGATGCGGCGACCAAAGAAAGTAACTGGGGCATCATGGAAGAGGGCAACTCGGTGTACCATTTGGTATGAAGAGAGGGGGACACGACAGAGTACAACAACCTTAAGTCCGGTCAACGAGATACTATCCTACAAGCCCGAGAACGCGGTTGTGTGCCCGGGGTGCAGCCTGACAATGATGTCAGTTGAGAGACCGATAGCCCAGATTCAGTCCATGCCTTTGCGTCACAAACAGAGGTGGCCACAGACTCCGACCTAGTCTTTGTCCCCACTACCAGCGTTCGACGGCCCAGCCTCAGCAGCACGCTGCGACGCAGCTGGGGTAGCGTTATGTTGAGCAGGCAGCTCCACGCAGTGGTGCGCCCTCACAACTTACCTGCAAGGTTGCTGATGCTTGATGCACACGCAAGTACTTCGACTGAAGGTACTGGGGATTGAGCTACGCTACTGGGGTCCTTATATACATGAGGAGACCGCTTATCTAAGCTACTGTATAGTACGTTCCCACGACATACAAGGTAAGTGGCGTAGCCATGTGATAACACACAAATGACATCATAGATGACATCACGGACCCGGAGCTTCCCATAGAACCGGTCCGGCCTGTGATTGAACCCGGCAGCCCGGTAGGCGCCTTCCTAGTTCAACACTCCCCCTCGCTTAGTGCGTCGTAGACTCACATAAGCGTACTAGGCGCATAACGCTGCCGATGGTGCTCTAGGACGATTCATAGAATCTAAGTCCGAGCATTCCTCTAAACTTAAGGAATTTGACACGGCCTAAGTTCTTGGTGAACAGGTCTGCTGGATTTTCATCTGTACTGATGTAGAAGAGCTCGACTTGCTTCTCCTCAATCAGTTCCCTGATGTAATGGTAGCGTATGTCGATGTGCTTCGACCGCCTCTCAGTTACAGGGTTGGAGCCGATGAATATCGCTCCTTGGTTATCCGAGCAGATAGGGAGTGCGCCAAGTAGGTAACCGATCTCCTTGAGGAGCATCTTAACCCAGACGACTTGGCGGCTACAGTCGCTGAGTGACATGTATTCAGCCTCAGTTGAAGACAGTGCAACCGTCTTTTGCCGTCGAGACAGCCAACTGAACACTCCGTTCGCCAACTTCATAAAGTAGCCACTCTGAGACCGTCTCATCTCTGGGTCATTGGCCCAGTCAGAGTCTGTGCATGCCGAGACACCTTGTCCAGATTTGCCGCTGTATACAAGCGCATAGGACTTGGTACCCACGAGGTAGCGGCAGATATATAGCGCTTTGTCCAAGTGGTCCTGTGACGGATTCGCAGCTTGTTGCGCGAGTTTAGTCACGGCAAAGCAGATGTCAGGTCGAGTTCCGAGCATGATATATAGCAAGGAGCCGATGACGGTCTGATACCGGCTTCGAAGCGCAGGATCAACCGGGCCAGTGTGTGGCTCAGGTTTGTAACCCGCAGGGAGTGGAGTAGGCGCAGACTTTGCATTCTGCATGCCACAGCGCTGCAGCACAGTCTCAAGGTAGGCAGTTTGGTCGAGATGAATCTCGTCGCCTTTCCGAGTAATGCGCATACGCAGGAACTCCTTGACGTCGCCTAGGTCGCGACACTCCCACTTCTTCATGAAGCGGTTCTTGAGTTTGGCTACAAGGGCCTTGTCTTTGCCACAAAATAGGGCATCATCCACATAGACTATGACTAGGACGAAACGTCCGTCTTTCGTCTTATAGATGAAAATTCCGGCATCGGATACAAGGCGTGTAAAGCCGAGTTCCTTGAGAGACTCATTAAGGGTGCGCCACCACGCTAACCCTGCCTGTTTGAGTCCATAGAGAGCACGCAATAGCCGGAGGACTCTGTGCTCTTGGCCTTTGACTTTAAAGCCTTCAGGCTGCTCCATGTAAATCTCCTCGTCGAGTTTACCATAGAGGTACGCATTACGGACGTCGAGTCCGGAGATGTGCATGCCCTCGAGCGCAGCTAGCGCGAGTATAAGGCGCACGGTCTCAAAGCGAACGACTGGAGAGAAAACCTGATCGTAATCGAGGCCTTCAATCTGGGAGTAGCCTTTTGCGACTAGTCTAGCCTTCTTTCGACCGTCAGTTTTGACGTCGAAGACCCAGCGGTTTTTGGTAACCCTACGTCCCTTAGGACGGTCAACCAACTCATAAACACCACGCTTGCGCAGAGCCTCTAACTCTTCGCGACACGCAGCTTTCCACTTCTCTTGCTCCTCTTTAGGTAGCTTCGAGATATCACGGAATGTCCATTCGCGTACGCTGGACTTCGGAGAATCTTGGTCAACTAGTGGTAGCGCTTTTGCAAGCAGCATGTTAACCAATCCTACTCCCCCTTCCCGGCATAGTTGTGCCATGAGTAACTCTTCGACTTCGTCGTCGTCAGAGCCCGAGGAGGATCCAGAAGGTTGGTCTGGCTGTGGATCAGGCGCAGAACTAGGTCCGGGAACCGGTTGCTGCCTTGACTGTGGTTGAGAGCGGGAGCTACCCGGCTCTTCTCCGACAATCTTTTTCCATTGCCCCTTCTTTTCGATCTCTTTGTATATTTCTACGGGGGTCCGTTTCTCCCCATAGACATTCCCTGGGCGGGTTACTGGCTTCCGCTCTCTCCCTGAGCGCCGCGGCGCATCATCGCGCGCTGGCTCTTCCGGAGGTTGAGGCGGCGGAACTGGACTGGGCGCCCTAGGCTGCTCCTGAGCATCGTCACGCTCATTGTCCGCTCCCTTTGGAAGGTGATGAGAGGGATGATCGTTGTCATCGTCATCATAATTCTCCTGAGAAGTGGGTTGGCGACCCGCTTGGTCAGGTCTAGGTGCAGATTGCAACCTAGTGTTGCCTCGCCGTTTCATGTCCGGGCATTTTGGGAACATGAGTTCATCAAACAGAGTGTTCGATGAAGTGTAAAGCACATTATTAGGGCTGCGCATGAATCGCGCCCCATGCCCACCAGGGGCAACCCCGAGGTACACCATTAACTCAGATTTCCGAGATAGTGTATTCTGACGCACGTCTTTCGGTATGAATACATATGCGCCGCACCCAAATATTCTTAGGTGCTTGATGCTGGGAGCCTCGCCATTTAACATCTCATAGGGGGTACGCCATTTGAGACGTCGGACTGGTGTCCTGTTGTAGAGATGAACAGCGTGCTCAACCGCAAATTCCCACCAGGATTCAGGTAGACACGCTTCATGGCGCATGGCCTCCGCTTTGTCCATTATCGTCCTGTTGAGTCGCTCCGCTCTGCCATTCTCCTGAGGAGTGTGCGGCGAACTTTGCAGGATCTGGATACCCTCGTCTTTCAGCATTTTGTCGAACGCTTCAGACTTGTATTCTCCCCCAGCATCTGACATCCACTTCTTAACCTTCTTGCCGTACTGGTTTTTGGCCATGGCTAAGAATTGGCGCGTGGCCGTGATCGCAGCACTCTTGTTGCGCAGATTCACTGTCCATGCATTGGAAGTGTAGTCATCATAGTACAGGATGTAGTACCTATACTTATGGTAGGAGTCGATGGGAAACGACTTCACATCAGAGTGAATGAGCTCGAAGGGCTCTGTTAGGGATAGAGGCTTGATAGCCTCAGAGTGCACAGAAACTCGTTAGAAGTGTTTACTTACCGAGTGGCTGCATCAGTGAAGGTTTGTTATGTGCTTATCTTACTCTCCTTATCTTTCCTTTATTCCTCTCAATGGACATCAATGTAGCGCTTTCATTATTTTATTACCGAGGTATTGATTACCGACGTTTTAATGCTTTAGAAGCGCTTGTTACTGTATCTACTAAACGGACTATTACTGAGTTTCTAGTGTGTGTTCTTACTTATTATGACCAGATGCTTTCAGTACTGATACAAGAGCTATTGTATGCTCGGTAAATGATGGTTATTACCGATCAATTACCGAGTTATAATGGTTTTGTATCGGCATAGAAAGGAATGGCTGTGCGACAATTACCGAGCCATTCCTGAAGCTATGTTGAATGGCTGTGCTATCCTTAGGCTGTACACCAAAAATGCGGACTCTTGCATGCCTCAGTAATGCCTCGGGAATCACAGTCCTGAAACAGTGGCTGTACTGTGGCTGTACTAGGATGACTCGGTAACATAGCTTGCCTTGTTGGAAACAATGAAGTGTAAGGCTATGATCCTATTGTTCTCCTAGAATGGCCTCTGGAGCGGTGTAAATGAGTCAAGGACATGTACTATACACTTCTACGACACTCCTTGATTTTCTATATACTTCCATGTAGCTCCATTGGCTGTGTCCTCGGTAATGGCATAAAAGGGCATTCCCGAGCACGGTCAAGGACATCTATCATCCAAACCACCATCTACTCTTCACCGAAACACACCCTGTGTGCCACTCAAAGTCTTACTTTGTCCCGAGTGCTAAGTTAGCCATACTAGCCACTCAACCACTCTCGCCGAGTTCTTACCGACGCGCTCTAAGACCTGCGACAGTGAAACCTTACTTAGTACAGTCCTCGCGCTACTAGTAAGGTTTAAGTAACCCATTGACTGACTTCACAAGTTGAGTTCAGTAAGAGAAGGTGCTTAGTCATCATCTACTTCTGTAAACTTGTTACCAACATCAATAGATCTCTGTATCAACTAGTTCCATACTAGCACGTCTCAGTGGCATTACTATAATTAAAGTGGTTAGCCTAACCAGCAACTCACTTGACACTAAAGCAAGCCTTATAGCCATTAGCTGGTTGAGGATTAATTGCCTTAGTGAGTCCCTCTTGAAGCACGGCCTCGCGCTGCTACATTAGGGTTTTGTAACTTGCCATCGTCACTGTGCAGTCAAAGCTAGCTGTACAGACTTCCATTCAACTTCTGTTGTGTGACTTCAAAACCAAAAAAGCCCATTCCTTCGGAATCAACCTCTGGATACTAATCCTCTGTATTCAGACTTCATCCTCTATTCTGAAAAGCTCTAAACCTCGGCAATAATCCCCATTCATTGCCGACTCAAATCCATTCATAGCTTACTCTTCCCAGTTGAAGAGCAGTACTGCATACTTGTATAGCAGCACTGACTAAAGTCCCACCCTCTTTTGTATTTGTTGTGGATCTGGTATCCTCATTACAGCTCAACTTTGCGCCGTCTCGGTAATTGCATTGCCGAAGATTACCGAGGATTTTACCGTTTGTTACCGCTTTGTATAGGCAATACAAATCTCTATCACCGAGGTTACTATTCCTATTGACTCGGCAATAAACTCGGTAACTAGCTTTCTATAAACAAAAACAGAACCATAACAGGCTCTGTCGCTCTCAACGTAGATGGCGGGAATGCTTTGTTATGCATTTTCCCTTCCGCGCATCCTGGGCATATAGGATCCTCCCTAGGGAACTCTATCGAAGGTGGGAAACCCTCGGTGTGTTTCTGTGCTTGCCGTAGTACGTCTTTAGAAGGATGTCCTAGGCGGCGATGCATAGTGTGGTAATCGACAGAATAAACTGTCTGATGGATACTCATTGCGTCCTGTGAAGGCAAGGACTGTATTTCGAATATCGTTGAACTGGGGTGCCGCGGCTTGAACACATATAGTGGTTCACGCGCTCCTTGTTCATAGAGGTCGACGTGCTGCGCACCACCGCGCACTGTCATTCCTTCACGGAGGAACGTTCCCATGGATAGGAGACGTTGATGAAGACCTTGGAAGTAATAAACGGGGAATAATCTGGTTGTCGTATGACTACCATCGTCATTCTCGAAGTTCAAGAAGACTGTCCCACGCTTTGTGCATACGGCAGAGCCGTTCGCGGTCGACAAGACGATTGGCTCACTGAGGTCCTCAATCTCAGCAAAATCATCTAAATTGTTGGAAAAATGTAATGATGCTCCAGAGTCCAACATCCAGGAGTCTGACGACTCAACCGGCTCTGGTTCATGCCAAGCCTTAGCTTTTCCCTTACATTTGGTGCACGCAGCGAAATCGCGCGAATGCCGACAACCAACTGATTTGTGCAACGAACTACTGATATATTCATTCGTTACACTGCGACTACGACTGCAAATACTACGTCTCTTTAAAGTAGACCTAGTGCGTCTACTACTACATGCGGCTGTATGAAGCGCAGGGTTAGTAGGTCGCTTGGGAATAGAAGCTGAAGGGACTGACCCAGCATCAAAGTCCTCCCCTAAGCCGGCGGCGTTAGCCAGCTCGTCGTCGATGTCGTACTGACCGTCTGATCCCCAATCAAGTGGATCTTGAGTCGTAGGAGGACCTTCGTCCTCGTCGTACGAGTTGTACGTCCCGTCCATGATCGCGTCGATCGCATGGCCTACTTCAGAACCATGACGAGAGCGTTTGGACGCCCGAGACTCTGACTCCGAGTCGGAGAGGTACTCCTCAATCCGAGCGGAATTGTCAACGACCTCAGACAATGTCGTGAGACGCTGTGAGGTGCCAGAGACGTCGATGTCTTTGGCGAGTTCGAGGGCACTCTTGAGCCACCGGTGAGCGTTCTTGCTGTGGCCGGTTTTGGCGGGACGGGTGGTGACGGTGTGAGACTTGCTGCCCGAAGGCGCTATCTCGACGACTTTGGAGGTGGTAGGACCCGCTATCGACGCCTGCGAGGCGAGATGCGCATGGTCCGTATGATCTCCTTGGTTGGCGCGGGACTTAACTTGCTTGCCGCTGCGTTTACCGCGCTGCTTGCCTTTGCCCTTGCCTTGACCTTCCTTCGCACCGCCGCTGCTGCTGCCATCCTGGCGCTGCTGCTGCTGGTTGAAGTTTGGTTCGCCGTGCTTACGCTTAACGGCGGAGATCTTCTTCGCGCTCTGCGAAGATGACGCCTGCTTGCCGCCTTGCTCGTAGGCAATGACGACAGACTCCCGGACGTAGTCGATCTTCATCTCCGTAAGCTCTTTGGCTTGGAGGATCGTGGTGACGACAGTGTCGTACCGGGAGGGCAGCACATTAAGCGCTATCATCGCCCGCAGTGGAGCGGGGATGTTGATCCCTTCGCCCGCGAGTTTGTCAAACGCAGCTGCGATGTTAGCGAACGTCGGGTTCGGGTGCTCGTTCGGAGGGATCCGAGCATTGATCGCTGTCCTAAACTCCTTGTAAACACCGGCGGGGGTCTGCTTGTCATAGAGCGCCTTCAGCTCGTCCCAGAGGGCCTTGCTGGTCGTCTTGTTCTTGACGGCCGCCTTGACGGACGACGTCAGGCGAAGACGGATCGACCCCTGTGCCTTCTGATCGCGCTGCAGCCACTCGTAGTAGACTGAGGGATTCTCTGTGTCCAGAGTAGGCTGGGGCCAGGTCGAATTGACAATGATCCAGACCTCCTGCGCCATGAGGAAGGCTGACATCGATTCAGCCCAGGCGCGGTAGTTGGAGCCGTCAAAGACGGGGACAGCGGTGAAGAGGGTGTTGGAGGCCATTGGTAGAGGGGTTTGAGGTGATAAACTCGGTAAATGGGGAATACTGACAACAATGTCGTCAGCCCTCTACTCAATGACGAGTGCAGCCTTAGAGGCGCAACCACCGCTATGGTGCATGTGCTGGGGGTAGCAGCAACAGAGTTGCGCTAAGACCTGCAGCGATGTACGCGCATAGTCCCCCCTGGCTTCAAGCCACTAAGGCGAAGCCACAGGTAAGCTGGTGCGCACACTGAGACGCAGCCAGTGAGGCGCAGTACTCAGGCAGTGACCAGGGCTCATAACCTGTTGAGCAGGCAGCTCCACGCAGTGGTGCGCCCTCACAACTTACCTGCAAGGTTGCTGATGCTTGATGCACACGCAAGTACTTCGACTGAAGGTACTGGGGATTGAGCTACGCTACTGGGGTCCTTATATACATGAGGAGACCGCTTATCTAAGCTACTGTATAGTACGTTCCCACGACATACAAGGTAAGTGGCGTAGCCATGTGATAACACACAAATGACATCATAGATGACATCACGGACCCGGAGCTTCCCATAGAACCGGTCCGGCCTGTGATTGAACCCGGCAGCCCGGTAGGCGCCTTCCTAGTTCAACACGTTACTGGCGGCTCGCCGCCGCCATTTCGCCTTCAACATCCCAGTGTTGAAACCCGGGTCTTCGGCTACGGCCTTCTTGGCTTTGACGTTCTTGCCATCATCGCGCTTGAGGTTAGCATACACCCTGTTGAGCCGTGTGAGCATGCTTCTTGGAGAAAATAACCAACTTACTTGATGTGATCCTTCAGCGTCTTGTTCATGGAGTTGGCCAGTTCAACCAAGTCCTCGTCGCGTCGGATTACATCCACACCAATCTTCAACTTATCGTATCTGTCACTGATGTCAGAGGCTACATCGCATACAGCAGCGTAAAGGGCATACACGGCTGCATACACCTTCTGTTGAAAGTGAACGGATGTGGCATCCAACACATCGTCGAAGGCGGTGGAACCCTGCCGAGGGTTTCCGGCAGAGAACACTCCGTACGGGCGTTCCGGGACAGGCGCGCGCGTGAGACTACGTGAGACGAGGCGGTCTATTGAGAATGACTCGAGTCTACAAACTACAAGACACGGAGGGGAAGAGTGAACTAACTACTGAACGGGCAAAGGGGGAAGGTGGTGGTTCGGGGACAAGGGAGGAGGAGTGAACCAGAAGTGGGGCCGCGGAAGCAAATGCGGCAGCGGAACCAAATGTGCGTAAATACGGATCCACAGTCCATAAGAGGCAGGTGCTGATATCGTCGTAAGCCGCGGGCTTACACCCTCCCCGCCTCTAAAGCATTGCGCGGGGAGCACGTTAGTATTTAAGCAGAAGTCAGCCATGCGTCTAAGGCAGCGTTGTTCTGGAGCTCGTGCCCCGGCAACCAAGAGTCGTGTTCGGGACCCCAGCCTTTCCAGCGCACGAGGTACTGCTTTCCCCGACCTCGGGGGCGCTCGTCGAGGATGCGCTCGACGTAATATTCCTCGCGACCGTCGATGGTCAACACGGGCCCAGGCTGCTCAAACTCTCGTTCCGGGAATAGCACGGCGTCGTTGGCCTTATGCTTCTTCAATTCGGAAGTGTGGAAAGTGGGATGGATATTCATCCAGCTGGGCAGATCTAACACGTATGTGGACGTGTCGGGATAAGCTTCCTTCACCGGGTACGGTCCGTCGTAGCGCGGGAAAAACTTCGCTGCGCGTCGTTGACCCTTGCGCTTGTACTCCCGCCGGCGGTTTGCGGTGGACAGCATCACCAATTCGCCGACCTGATATTGTTCCTCTTTACCTCGATGCGCGTTCGCTGCCGCCGCCTGGTTCACTTTGGCTGCGATCAGGCAGTCTTTCGCTTCGGCTACGTCCATTTGCAAACGCTCGACGGCCTGCCAGGCCGCTGTTTCCGCGACATTCAGCTCTGTCACCTGGGCAGGTACCATCGGTGGCACCATCCGCGGGCTGCGTCCAAAACGCAATTGGAAGTTTGATTTGCCAGTGGAAGCATTAACACTGCTCATCAATTGAAAGCGTATGCGCGGCAGCGCGCGCACCCAGTTTCGCTGGTTGCGCTCGACGTAAAATCGGAGACATTGGTTGATGGTCTTATTGGTGCGTTCGCTTTGTCCGTCTGTCTGCGGGTGGTAGGCCGTTGACATCTTTAGATCCACGCCCAGGAGCTTGTGTAGAGCCTTCCAAAACGCAGACATGAACAATTTGTCTCGGTCGGATATGATCTCACTCGGTAAGCCATTTTCACAAACCCAGTTGTCGAAAAACAACACCGCTAACTGCTCGGCCGTGATGTCTGTCCGAGTGGGTACTGCACGTACGTCGGAGTGCAAACGATCCGTCATGGTGAGGACGCAGTTACATCCTTGGTCTTCGGGCAGCTCGCCAATGAAATCCATCGCGACGCTATCGCCGCGTTCGTCCGGCACCGGCAGGGGATGTAGGGGTCCGGTGTGCTTGACTGTGGGTCCCTTGTTCCGTTGACACGGTCCGCAGGAAGGTACGTACGCGGATTCAAGATCTCTACGCATGTTCGGCCAATAATAGGAGGACCGCAGGTGCGCGTAGCTCTTGTCAGCACCAAAGTGTCCGGCATTGTCATGTGCGAGACGGAACAGACGTTCCCTGACGTTTCCTGTGCGAGGAATCACTAGCCGGCCTCCAAGGTACCAGAGTCCATTCGCCGTCTCCGCGCCGGGTGTGGACTGTACGTTGTCCATCAATCGTACGCAGAAGTCGTCTTTTGCGTACCCCTCCCGGATCCCTTTCAACAACTCCGCATCCGGCCCTATGGACATTGTCGCCGCACAGGCGTCCAATCGTTCACATGCAAACGAATCGGGAGGTAAACGCGACAACGCATCTGCTACAGTATTGTCCTCGCCCTTTATGTAGACAATACTGATGTCATACTGGGACAGGAACTCCTGCCACCGAAGCTGGCGACGTGACAAATCCCGCTGTGTGTTGAAGTTTTCCAGCGTCCGATGATCAGTGTACACCAAAATCGGCATACCCAGTAAGTCAGCTCGCCACTTCTTCAAGGCACGGATTATGGCTAACAATTCCTTCTCGTGGATGGGGTAGTTTAACTCCGCCCCTTTCAGTTGCATGGAGTCAAATGCGACTGGCCGTGCCGTCTCCCATGTGGGTCCGAAACTCAAGGTTGCTCCGGTGCGCCAGTCGCTGGCATCGCAAGTGACGTATATATTGTTCTCACCTGGATGCTCGTGGTCGATCACCGTTAAACACTCGCGCGAAACAACCAGCGACTTTATCGCCTCGAAAGCCCGTTGGTGCTCCGGCTGCCAGCAGGGAAATTCACGCTTCGCCTCTTTGGTAGTCAGAGGAGTCAGAATCCGGGTATGTTCGGCGAGGTTAGGCAAGTAGACGGCGATGTAGTGTACGAGGCCTAGGAAGGCACGAACATCTGTTGCATTCTTAGGGACGGGCCACTCAAGTATCTTATCGACCTTGGTTGATTGCGCTTCCACGCCCTGTTGTGAGATCCTATGACCCAAGAAGTCGAGTTCGAGTAAGAAGAAATGACATTTCTTTGGGTTGCAGTACAGCTTGGCGTCGCGTAGTGCGTTAAGGATCATCTGTACATGTCGGGCATGTTCCTCCACTGAGTCCGACCAGATGACGATATCATCCAAGTAGACATGACAGAACCGGCCAATGAAGCTGCGTAGAGTGGCGGTTACCCGCCTCTGGTGTATTGCCGGTGCATTCCGAAGACCCATTGGCATAACCAACCATTCGTATAGGCCCAAAGGTGTGGACACCGCCGTCTTGTGGACGTCGTCCGGATGAACTCGCGTCTGGAAGAAAGAATTGGTCATGTCCATTTTCGACCAGATCTTTCCCTTTGCGCAGTCCGCCAAGATGTCATCCACGCGAGGTAGGGGGTGTGCGTCTGGCACGGTGTTGTCATTCAGCATCCGATAATCGTTTACCCACCGGGGCAACACCGTCGGATCCGCCTTGGGGATGAGGAAAGCCGGAGAGGCATGCGCCGAGTTGGACGGCTGAATCCTCCCGGCCTCTAAGTGCTCCTGGATCAATGTGGTCCAGGCCTCCTTGTACTTCCGTGGCGAGGCGTATGTCCTCGTCACAATCTGCTTGTTCGCCTCTTTCAGTTGGATGCGGCACCATACATCTGATGGCAACAGTTCCGCATGCGGGATCGGTTCAAACACGTCCTTATTCCTCGAGATCATGTCAAGTCCAAGTTCCGTTAGACGATGCTGCGCAGCGAGCACTTCCACTCGCTCGAGCACGGCGGCAAGCGGGGACGCTGGTCCTGCGTGTACACTCTCTGTGTCCAAACGTGCCCGCGTTGGTGCCGTTTGCGTACGAAGTTCTGCGAGCACGGATGTATGGGAGTCCACAATCTGTTTGAATTGCTCGCGAAGACGAGGCTTAGGTACAGATGTGGGTACAGGGGGCGCGGGATGCAGGATATTGAAATTACAGGTTTTGGGAACTACAGTGCGTGCGGCGTGATCGATGACGATATCATTGCGGACGAGGAAAGGGAGACCCAAGATTAAGTCGGCACACAGGCCCGGTGTTACAATAGCGCGGACGGTTCGAGACTTCCAGCGAAAGGAGGGATGAGAAACGGACAATTTGACATACTGATACAGAGACACGGTCACTTTCTTTCCTTCGGACGCCATGGCCAGCTCCACACGTTCGGGCTGTGGCAAGTCACGCAGCGTGAGACCCAGCTTGCGGACTAACGGCTCCCGCATGAGGACTGTATGAGAGCCGCTATCAATCAGCGCTTGGGCCTGGAATGGTTCATCAACGAGCGGGCCATCGATCATACAATCCCAGAGCAGGTGAGGCTCGCGGAAGGGGTCAGCCTGCACTCGGGCAACGGCTGCTACAATCGAAGGACCGCTCGTTAACGGGACAGTGGGACGTACCGAGCTACGGTCGTCATCCTCAGGTCGATACAGGTCTTCGACGCTCGGTGACCGGGTGTACGATACGCGCCCCATGCCCATGACGGCTGCGACAGGGTGTGCGGGTAGGTTCTCGTCGTCCTCGACGTCTTCGACCCGCGACGACGATGCGACCGCGGCGACCGGTGCGCCTCTACGCGTTGCCGGCGGCGCGGAGTGGCTCCGCCCACGTTTGGCCGCCAGAGCGTCGTTCTCCGTCAGGGTACGGTAGGTGGCTGGGTCCGGCCAAGGGTTTGGGCACGCGTCCCGACGGTGTCCTGCGTAAAACTCTCGGCACTTGTAACAGCCGTCGTGCGCTCGCAACAAGGCGCGCTCTGCGACGGTGAGTGGCGCGACTCGGTTGGCCGACGCGGGTCGGGGCGGAACATCCTTTACGACCGCGTTCACCGATGCAGTGTTTCCCCGCCGCGACGGCTCACCCAGGGCCTGCCCGCCGCGTGTTTCCGCGCGGATCCGCGCCGCATACAGCTGGAACGAGGCAAACTCCGCCCTCTGTTGGTCGTCGATCCTCTTCATCGACTGGAGCCAGGGGTGGATGCCCTTTTCCTTCAAGACGTCCGGCTTCTTCGACGCCTCCAGTTCGTCATGGTGTGAGCGGACCCGGGCGACCAACGTGTCGGCTATACCCGCTTCGAGCACTTGGATAAGGCGAAGGGGCTCAAGACCGGCGTCGCTGCGCTTCAGCACCGTGTTTTTCTTTATCGCACGGATGCTGTAGTCCGCGAACGTTTCGTTTCCCTTCTGGCGACTGTGGAGGATTTCGGTATGAAGCGTGGCAGCCCAGTCCTTGTCGAGGAACTGTTCGCGCAGCTTCTGCATAAAGTTTTTGAACGGTAGGGCCTCGATGGTCGATCGGTCGCAGGCGATCCAGTCTCGGATTCGGAAATCGAGGAGCTCACCCAGGATGGCGCTCGTCTGATCTGCCTCCTCGATCTTCTTCTTGTGGCGGTTGAAGAAGTTCGCACACGCATCCTCGAAGTCGCACAAGATTTCGGCCGTGAGCTCCCCCGGGTGTAAGGTGGGGGCCTTCGACGAGCCGTGGTGTTCCAGTCGTGCAAGCGTGGCGACCATGCTGTTGTACGTGATGAAGATGGAGGCGTGGGTATCCTCGCTCGACGAGGAGGATTCGGAAGCGATGGAGCGAGACGGTGACGGTGGGAGCGACGGGAGACGTTTCTCCGGTGTGTGCACCGGGAGCGATGGACTGAGTCGGGTAGGACGAGACGGAGACACGGACGGTGGTGAGGGCGTGCGAGGTGCCCGCCGCGGAGAAGAGATAGGTGGAGGGGAGGGCGTGTTCACAGCGAGTTGTGGAGAGGCGGGCGGTGAAGACAGCGGCGAGGAGGCCGTCGACGTTACCGGGGCTCCGGAAACTGACGTCGACACGGTGGGCAACCGCTGAACAGCGTGTATGCGGGTTTTCGGTGGATGTATGCGCGAGTGGTGGCTCGCCGGAGACGGGTACAGGTACGGGTACGGGTGCGGCGCGTGCGGAACAGACTGGTGACTGTCCTAGGCGTCGGGGACGGGTACGGGTGGAGGTGCGACAGTCCGGTGACTGTTGCGAGACAACGGGTAAGCGACACGACGGTCCAGACGAAGACGATAGAGGGTTTACACGCTCGTTGCCACGTAAAAAAAAGTGGAACCCTGCCGAGGGTTTCCGGCAGAGAACACTCCGTACGGGCGTTCCGGGACAGGCGCGCGCGTGAGACTACGTGAGACGAGGCGGTCTATTGAGAATGACTCGAGTCTACGAACTACAAGACACGGAGGGGAAGAGTGAACTAACTACTGAACGGGCAAAGGGGGAAGGTGGTGGTTCGGGGACAAGGGAGGAGGAGTGAACCAGAAGTGGGGCCGCGGAAGCAAATGCGGCAGCGGAACCAAATGTGCGTAAATACGGATCCACAGTCCATAAGAGGCAGGTGCTGATATCGTCGTAAGCCGCGGGCTTACAGGCGGCCAAGATCTGCAAGTTGTTTGTCTGTTAGACAGCACCGTCACGGACAATGATCTGATCACTTACGGCGCAGCAGGCAAGTGCTATCATGTTGCTTGGGATGATTTTGCACTGCCCTTCCAGGTCGTACTTCTCCCTGCAGCCCGGCCGGAAGGCTTCTGGATTTTTTCCTGTGTACCACATACCGGCAATGACTTCTGCGATCACATGGTTGTGGAACGGCATGTCCAGCTCCGGCTCGTCCCACAGCTAGCTCGAGTCAGTAACCGTCCAGAATATGCGCAATAGCAACAACCCACTTCAGGTTCAACGTCAGGCGGGGGCAGTTTGATTTGCCCGTAGTGGAAGGTGTTGTTGGCCTTCAGCCATCGGATGCGCTTCTTCTGGGCCTCTTTCAGCCTTTCATTGAGCTCTTCCGCATCTTCATCCTGATCTTCAGAACCGCGTGGCAGCTCCGCAAAGAGGAACACCCTATTGACGACCAGCCTGGCCTTCTGTTTGATCTCTTGACGAACCTGAGGGGCCATCTTGTTGACCTGCACGCAGCAACTTTAGCATTGGATGGCAATCATGCACCTCACGTACTCTGGAGACGATCTTAGCTTTAGTCCTGTCCAGATTCCATTTCGGCTCAAACAGCTCCTGGAATTCCTTCGTCTGGTATCGGCTGTGGGAGCGTATGAGCCGCTCAATGATATCAGCAGGCACTTGCTGCTTCTCGTTCACGCCATCCCTCATGCGCGGCCATGCGTTTTCCAGAGATACGTATGCCTTGAACTCTTGCTGCGCTTTGTCAATGAGGCTCTTGACCCTCTCGTCCTCCATGAACGTTTCGAACGCGCCCACGACCTCCTTGTTGGACTCAGACGTCTTCTCGTTGGACTTGGACGTCTTCTCGTTGGACTTGGACTTCTTTCTCAACTTCCGCCCCTTGGGAGCTGTGTCCCCTTCGCTCTCCGACTTGATGATCATCTACGAGCAAACAGTTTAGTAGATAGGTTTAACTATAGTGAGAGATTACCTTGTCATCGCCGTCATCTTCGCTGTCATGCTCTTGCTCACTACCCTCTGGCTTGTAGGGCGGGCTGTCTTTGTTGTCCTTCTCCTCGTCGCTCCCCTTCTCCTCGTCGCTCCCCTTCGCCTCGTCGCTCCCCTTCTCCTCATCACTGCCCTTCCCCTTGTTGTCTCTCTTCGCCTCGTCGCTCCCCATGTCGTTGTCACTGTCCACCACAACTCGAGCCGTCGCCTTTGGGCCCCTCGCACCTGATGAAGTATCAAGCGTCATCGTTAACTCGGAGCGAATGTACTCACCAAGACGTGCAGCGAGACTGTCCTCGTCCTGGGATGGCACAGATTGTGCACGCATCTTCTTGGCACGCTCTGGGGAAATTGGAATCATGACTTCCATCTGACGCTTCGAGTTTGGCGGCCCCGTTGGAACGACATATCTCTTCACTTTCTTCTGTCCACGCTTCGTCAAGTCAGACCCGCCATTGCTACCCTCGTCGTCGGAAGAATCGGCGGCCTTCCTTTTTCCTCGCAGCGGGGTAGATGGTGGCTTCGCAGGCGGCCCTGAGACAGCCTCAGAGCAACGATCACAATAACACTGAATTGAGTTACATACCCGCTTTCTTTTTCCCCTTGTCGCGAGCAGCGGGCTCATCTGGCTCGACCTCATGTTCATCGCGGGGGTCGGCTTCCTTGTCGCTAGGCTCCAGCTCATCGACTTCCCCACCAGTCGACCCCTCGTTGTTCATCATGGCAGCCATCTTCTCCTGTATGTCTGGGTTCCATAGAATATATTGAGTATCATTATGCTATGGACATCGGCTCACCTTCCTGACGCTCCTTCTCCCCTGAGCCCCTCTTCTTGACCTCCTGAGCCACGGCGTCCCTCGCTACCTTGTCCAGCTCTTTCTCTGGCAAATTGAGTACCGTCCTCATATGTTTCTTTACTTCCTTAAGCCTGGCATGATAGCTCATGGGAGCGGGGGCGGGGACGACAGGTTCAGCATCATCGTTGTGGGACGAAGACTGGGGCTTGGGCTTTGCCGTCTTCGTGACCTTGGGCTTCTCTACTGCCGGCGTCGCTGTCGCGGCCTGGGGCTTGTCCTTGGCGCCCTTAGTTGCTTTGGCGGTTGAGCGTGTTGCGCGAGGGGGCATGGTTCAAAGGGACTAAGTGCAGAGAGTTGGGACAAAAGAGTGATCAAACGCACAATACACCCGAGATGTGCAATCTCTTCAGAGAGGTCGGAGTGGCGGGGACGCACGGAACCCGGATCCGTGTGCTCCGAAAGACCGACGAAGGCGAAATAATCTTACCCAGCGGGATGAACAATCAGTCCGGTGCAAAGACAAGTGTTGGGATCGAGTTGAACATTGGTTGTGACACCTTCCGTTGTGGCGTACGCAAGCCAAATAAGTACATAGGGCCGTCTGGGGCGAACATTGTACGTACAGGGCGCTGGCGCTAATGGAACTACCGAAAATGATTATTCTCGAGCCAACCGTTAAATCCATCCTTGGTCCACTTGTCCATCTCCTTATCTGTGTGCAGAACCATGGAGGCACGACGGCCAGAAAAGTGCAAGTTGAAGTGAGTGGTACGAGCAGAAGGGAATGCAGCAATATCCCCGTTACGAAGCGGAATAACCAAACCAGGCTCATACAAGCATAAATCTCCTCCATCGAACTCCCCAATGACCAAGACAACGCACAATGTCTTGTCTTGATGATCTCTGTGAGCGAGAGTGGCGACATTGAGGTTGACGACAAGAGAAAGGAAGGGATACACAATTGAGTGCGCATTTCCGGGCAACATGTCCGCGTCAATGCGAAGGTCGTCGTAGTCCATCCGCAGGACATCCTTGATCTAGATAACAATCATGATTTCTTCAGCACCTCAAACTGATACGTTTCGGATACTTACCTGCCCCGCTATCCATTCGAAGACCCTGGCAAAGATGCGGTTGAGATTATTGTAGAGCTTCATATGTTTAGTCTTCTCTCGTGATTCGTAGGGGAGCATTTGGCTATAGTTCGTCCTCGATGTGTCTTCTCTCTCGATCAACATGGGATGTGCATCGACAGGAACATCGTGGCCCTGCAAACGTCCACTTGTCAGTACAAGCCTAAGTTCTACCTGAGCACGACACACTGACCCTAGTACCATGGCGGTTGTACCATGAAAAATGTAGAGCCGGGAAGCTGTACCTCTCTCCTTGAGAGGACGAGTCTGTCTCTTCCAGGTTTTCTGGTTCGTCCTCGAAGCAAGCTTTCAAGTGTACAGTGAGCATCCTTCTCATATCTTCGGGCATGTGGGGAAGTATGCATGCGATCAAAGACCCATCACTGTCATCGATACAAAGGGGCCCTCTATCGAGTCATGAGCCACACGAGCTTGAACGGTTGTTACGGTTCTCTTACCCGGCAATATCAGGCTTTATCCTGATGTATTCCTCGTAGTTCGCTCGCCCACCGTTGCTGTAGATACTAGAGAGCTATGAAAGCAGTCCGCGGTGTCATTCAGCAATCTCTCTCTACACAACGAGCCACGACTTACCTTGTCCTTCAAATCCTCCAGTGTTTCGGGCATCTGTGCAGCTTGCGCGAGTAATCGCTCCTTTTCCGTCCAGGCCGTTGCTTCCGAGTGCGACCTCGGTACTGGATATGAACGGTGAGCGTCGTGACTAAGGCTGAACTGTTCAACCTGAATGCAGCTGTTCGATACAAGTTCCGGGTTCATGATCACGTTGTCGAGCTGTTCCGTTCCAGGTTCGTCGTCCTCATCCAGAACTGTAACGGATGTGGATCCGTTATTCATGCCGCAATGTCCCGGATGAAAGATGGCTTGGCTGATCTGAGCGAGGGACATCGCACCGTGGCATTGGGGTTCAGTTGGTACACCCGATAGGCAAGACGCCCAGGCTACAGGATTCCTCTTGATGGCGGTGAAGCGGCTAGCATAACCTCCAATGGTCAATTACGGCCAAAGCCTCGAGTGGTTTTAGAATCTTACTTCAGTATCAGAGAGTCAAACATCACATCAGATTGTTGCAAATCCGTGCAATCAAGCACGGTCGTCGCGAGCCCAAGTTCCTTCAACTGGTCGGGACTGAACAGGCTGTCGAATGTCAAGGGAAAATATGATCGGAGCGCGTTGATAGCTGGGATTATCTGTTGAACCACTATCGTCCCTGTGTCCGTATCTGTAAACCGAAATCAGATTAGTCGGACTATGATTCATGCCGAGGCACTACATATACATACCGCCGGGATCTCGAAGAACGTCTGCAAGTGAGTATGCAAACTCATTGATGCTCGCTGTAAGCAATGTACGCTGGCCCGCCAGAACAATGAGCAGCAGGGCGTAGATAGAGCCTGACAGGACGAGGTTTTTACTCGTGAACGCTGCACAGAAATATCCACGTACCACCAGCTGCTATGGCAGCGAACTTGCTTCCAATGGCATTCCAATTTGCGAACGTACGCCAACTTGGTGCTTGTTCAATATTCGCAAGGTATTCGTCGTACACTTGTCCAATTGTAAAATTCCTCAAGCGACGAATGCTGTTAGTCGCTAGTATCAGTTCATGTGGACACTGGAGATTGGGAGTTAACTAATGCCCCACCTTGATGTCTTGCATGCCAATTGAATATATTGCATGATAAAGACAAAGCTTGAACACATGTCACCTGCGTCGATGCGCGAGCACCTCCGGACTACGGAGACCAGGGAATAATCACCGAGGGCGTCATCTCCCGGGCCATCCCCTCCTTTCTTCATCATCGTGCGCATGATGGAGAGTTGCGAGTGCACCTCAGTGGACGTCAGATCAACCGATCCTAAGATCCCAATGAACGCCGCTACTCCAGGCTTCGCTTTCTCTGCAGCCCTCTTGGTGAGCTGCTTCCATTTTCTAAGGGACGAGCCCCTGCGACAGTCCGTGTCCCGGAGTGCTTGGCGACCGGGTTTCGCGCCACGCTGGGTACTCTGTCCGCCGGGACTCTCCAAAAGGGGGGCCCGGCGACCCGTTAATTTCTTCAATGCCGACATCTTCGCGCTTCGACCCGAGCGACGCAACACCGGCTTGTCGGACGGGGCGGGTGGACTTGCTGTAGTAGTTGTGTCCTAGAGCGATCTCAACAGGAATGGGCTACCGAACGTACCTTGGCAAGGCGCCTCTCCCCCTTCATCAATATCTTCCTCCTCTGAGGCACATTGGCGATATGCGGATCCAATTTGGTACAGGCGTACCCGAACAGTTTGTAGGGGCGGAGAAACAATTTCCAAAGAGTCTAGGAGAGATTGTAACGCACGACACTCCTCCTCGGAGAGCGTTAGCGTTAGTTGATCGAGTCCCGTCATAGTCGGAGGTGAGAAGGCGATTGGCGCCCGTTGTGGGCATCATGGCATTAATGGGCCCTTGGGGCACGCACTTTACCGGCGGATATGGGATTTGGAGAGCGGCCGGAGTCAGGGGATCTATCACAAAATAAATTCAAGAACGCGGAAACAAACTTTGTACCCGGGCTGTAGCGTCCATCACCACGAGTCGGTGGGCCACAATGGCCCACTCCTCGGAAACATGCCATAGAACCTGCGCCGATAGGTACCCTTCTCGGTCCTCCTGCCACACCCTCAGGTCCTCCAGGTCCTCGTCCTGGATCTCCAGCACGGCAAGGTTATTGTGAGCTTTCGACACGTATAGAATTCGTTGGTAGATGAGCGGGGGAAGGGCCGAGGTCGGGTCCTCAAGCTCGTTGAAGAAGGTTACCGCCCTCATCAACGCAAACGCATGGTCCATCTGTTGTTGGACGTGGAGGGCGAACTCTGTAACGACCTGATCTACCAAGCCCCCTATGTGAAGGGGCTCCAGGTTCATCAGCATAAGGCGATTTCTGATTACATTACCGTTTTACTTACCAGATATATGAATGTTTCCCTGAGATGATGGAGGGTCATCCCGGCCTGAATATGGCGGAATTGGTGAGGCCCGAAGAAGAATATTTGCGCTTCAACGGGGCCGTATATTTCGTAGCCATCGAGGGCCACCGACGGCAACGACTCAGCTCCTTGCAGGAGGTCTCCGAGCCTTCTTTCCAACGTTGCCGTTGACCACGGCAACGGTACGGCCGTCCTGCCGTGACGAGCGGTCCATGCGCCCCAATGGTGCGGGGGGTTGCGGATGGACGCCGCCCAGCGATCCCTTGTAACGGGCGTGGGCTCAGGCCGCGTGTTTGGCCTCTTCTCATGCAATACGATGAGGACATGAAATGCACGGGGCGCAGCACCCCTCCCATATTGTGAGGCGAACTTACAAAGGGTGTCAATTTGAGTTGCAACAATAAGGACGAGAAATGTACTCACCTTGCGCGTTGCGGATGGCACCGATTGAGACACCAAAGTCTCAATGGTTCCTACTGAAACCCGTTCGAAGCCCAGTTGGGCATCGACACTAATATCGGGCTGGATCCCCTCGAGCAGCCGCTCCTGGTTTGTGTAAACCGACTCGAGCTGATCGAACGACCGACCCATACAGCCGATCATGCGGGATATCCATTCATGGACAGCGCTGGTCATCCCGGCGTGCAGATCGCTGGTTGCCATTGAACTGATCTCGGTTGCGATGAAGGCTTGGACTTGGGGTTGGGGGCACGCATAGCGCCCATATGAACCGCTTCCGTGCGTCCGTACGTACATACCCTTGCTTCTGTTGCTTCCGTTTATCTCCGGCTTTGCGTGTTGTGCCCTAGAACATATTCATTGCGTCTTCGTTGCGTACATGGAAGGTAAACTATGACATTCATGCAAACAGGCTGTACCGCCAATGGCCATCCCCTCGAAGGCCCATCGAGCGCGTCTTAACGCTTGCGCGGCCTAAGCCCGCCGCCAGAGATATGCTGTCCGCAGCTGCAACCAACACCGAATTCTCGATACCTACGAACAAGTGAGCTACAAGGGCCTCGACCGTCCCCTTCTTCTCCTCCTTTGTACGCGGTACTTTGACGTTAAAGTCGAAGTCGAGAGGTACTCCGAGCATCGTCTTGGCGAAGTCGTACGTATAGAAGTGCTTGGTTGTGTTGATGTATGATACGTACTCCATGATAAGGCGTCGAGCACGGTGGTTGAACTGTTTCCAGGCATGCTCAGGAACTGAGCTAGCGACCCTGCAACTGTACCCGGTCAGCCACTTCCAAAGAAGATATCAGTTGGCACTCATGAACGTTCAAGAGGATTGGACGTACCATGAAGTTACTGCTGCGTTCCCAGTCCTCCAGCGTGACGGCTGACCCAGCACGGCCAACAAAGTCGTCAATCTCTCCTGAGGTGTAGAAGAGCACACGACACTCCATATTTGGGGATGGAATAGTCTTCGACGACGGATATTTCCAGTGCATGTGGTAGGTGACTGAGTTGAGGGCTTTAGACTTGAACAGTTTCGCGGGCTCAATATCGTGGCCGGCCTCCCTGACGAGTACGACGATGAACCCCAGAATGCGGCCCAACTTGCCAGACTTGACAATGAGCGCCATCTGCGCAATCATGTCAGAGAGTCATAGCTTCAAGTTGTAAGCGACATAACTCACCTTCTTCGTCTCATACATAAACTCTTCGGCCGTTTGAGCCACAATACAGAAGAAGGGGCAGGCCTCTGCATGGGTATTCTTCATGGCATCGATACGTACTGCGTTGTACATCAATCGGCACCAAACATCCGCAGTCTGGACGTGGTAGTTGCGGCGGCAGACCTGTAGTGCGGTTCTGCCCGGGGTAGGCTCGTACTCGTGCAGAGCCGTGGCGACGGTGTTGGCGATCATAAAGGCCTTATCTTCCGCGAAAAGAGGTGCGATTACAACAGCTTTACGTTCCCTGGGCCAGTAGTCCACCCTTCAGTGTATGAGCCACATTGACACTCATACAGTTCACTTGTTCTCTCACCTGATGCATCGGAGGAATGTCATCCAACGCTGGTGCTCCCGGCCTTCATCTCCCTCATCATCCCCTCTGTCCCCCTGACCACTGTCCCAGATCTTATCCAGCATCTTCAACAAGACATTGTACAGAGGTTCACCCATCGCTATGTCCTAAGAGTTCCGGTTAGTCAGTGATCCCGTGGTTTCTGGTTTCGGCTCACCTTCGTCACGAAGCCCTTGTACCCTACAGACTGCCACTCCAGCTGAA